>NW_021629894.1:0-55123 GCF_900700375.1 Denticeps clupeoides
TGAAATTCTGAAGAACCTGAATCTTTTCCGCTCACACACGCCTCCGAGTAAACGACCTGGAAAGACTTCTAGATATTTCTGCCTCCCCGTAAATTCAGTATTGACCCCCCTGTTCTACTGCCACGCCCGCTTCTTTTCACAGCTCGCCTGATTGGCTGATGGGGTCTTTCAGCTCATTCACACACGGGACTGTGCATTCGTGGTTGTGTATGCGTGTGACAACCTAATCCAAAAGACACAAAGTCCCTGAGCAAGACACTTAACTGAGTGTCTCCAGGGGGACGGTCCCTGAAACTGAAGGCGCCTGGTCAACGCCAGAAACCACCAACCAGACCATCTCATTACCTCGCATGGAATTTGTCAACTCAGGACTAACGGCTTCCATTTCGGAGGGTGTGGGCGGAGTCCGGTGCCAGCAGGCCCCGCCCACCCGAGTGTGGCCTGGCACAGACGCGGCAGATTACCCACAATCCTCCAGACGAGGCCGTGGTGCCGTGTCTGAGGCGCTGTTATTTTCAGCCGTTCCGTGGCTCTGTTCTTTGTGGACGTTCCGTGTGATTTATCTGCAGTGCAGGGCGGACAGTTTAGATTTTTTGCATTCACCCTTTATTTTAGGATTTCCCAGCCATGCCGCTGTGTTCCGTGTCTGGCTTGTCCCGCTGAATTCCTCTTTTTCGTGGTCTGGAACGGTTCCTCTGGATCTCTGCAGAACCTTTAAAGGAATTAAGCTGGTATAAATAAGCTCCCACAGGGCAGGAAAATTGCGGGTTTTGTCTATTGGAGAACCAAGGCCTTTGTGTAGTTGCTGGGTGTTTGGTTCCAGCAGCGTAACGATGCAGGATCCTGTTGCAGAGATGACAGAACGTTCTTTGAGCTAATATAAGGGGAACCGTTGGGGACACGGGGACACGTGATGTATTGTATTCCCTGCCTGTGGAAAGAGCTTATCCCACTTGACCTTTAGCCTTCAGGGCTCCCTCTGACACCCGACTGGGGTTCTGTGGCGGAACTCTGTGGTGGAGGTGGTATATGGGCCCATCATGTGATGTTTTTAGTGGTTCCGGACGTCCATTCTTCCGTAAGTGATGCGGGACTCGTTGGGTCCCGGGGTAATATTAACGTTCCCTGTCAGTTCTCCAGGACCCGTTTATAACTCCTGCAGAGGAGACAGATGTCCCCAGAAACCACAAGATGCACTTAAAAGTGATTGTTGTTCTTGCTCATTAATGATGAACCGGGATCCGTATTAATGCTGGAGGCACGGAATAAACGTTGGGTTCTAGTAGGCGAGAACGTGCAGCAGTGCGTAAACGTTTAAAGAACCAATGTTCTGCGCAGATGAATCGGCTCCACGCCTTCAGGCCGTAACCTACGTTCTGCCGGTTGCGGATCGCTGAACGGAGAAAAAACCGAATCACGATTCATTTGACAAATATCGCGATTGCAATTTCATTTGCGATTTTTTTGCGATTTAATTTGCGAAGTCGTGTATTAAAACTGTAGCATAAAATCTGAAATATGAACTGTGCTCTACGGCATCCTTGCTCGAGTTTAAGTGGGCGTGGCCGTGCCATGGAACACATCTGATTGGTGAGTACAGCTCACGTGACTAACTGGCATGTTTCTGCCTACTGGGGAGCTCCACCGGGTTCTGACAGGCTGCAGAACCCAACGGAACCGGTCTAAACCAACCAGGCAGCAGCCCTGAGAGTCTGGGGTCGTTTTATTAATGTCGCGGTATTAGGACGCTCATGGATACAGGAAGTAGGGACTGTTGTCCCGGGGTTCTGCGTGTCCAATCTCAGCTCTCCAGGGTCTATATCATTGAACACACCATCACTTTACTCTGTGTGTAGAACCAAGCAGCAGCACCATTAACGCTCACAGAGAACATCTCTATGATCTCTGTGGAGATCTAGAACCACCGTCTACTGCTCTGCAGAATTACAATGGTTCCACTCAGCAGAACAATAACACTTCCCGACTGCAAGAAAGTCCCAGCTCCTCCTCCTCCACAAGAACCACATTTTCTGAAGAACATTTGATTTGATGCCACTGAGGAACCTTGTCTGCGGTATGGTGTTTGTGTGATGTGGAGTGGTGTTCCTGTGTGTGGAACCCCCCGCCCCGTTTCCTCTCCCCCATCAGGAGGTGGCGCTGACATCACCGCAGAATGGGCGTGGCCAGATTCCGCGCTGCTATTTTTAAACCCCGCAGCCTTACATGGCCTCATCGGAGAAGAGCAGCTGATCCAGGAGCTGAAGTGGGTGGAGGTGGGTGGAGTGGGTGGAGTTGTTGGAGGTGGGTGGAGGTTGACACTTTGCTCCGCCTCCAAGAAAAACAAATGAGGCTCCATCCACTGCGGCGCTGTTCTGTGTATTTATTGCTGCCTTGTTTCCCTCACCTCTCCGGTTCCGTATGAGTCGTGACGCGCGGAACGCCCCCCGGCGCCGTTTAGTTTGCCCCCTGCGTCGCCGTGGTAACGACCGTCTGTTACTCGGCGTAATTTTTCCTGACGTTGCGGGTCGCTCGTCTTCCCGGCCTCCTGTCCCCCTCACTTTACTCAGGCCTGACGTCTGATTAGGTGCTAGCAGAGCAGTGTGTGTGTGTGTGTGTGTGTGTGTGTGTGTGTGTGTTTTCCTGCCTCACTTTCATTTTCCTGCCTTATCAGCTCCCACCCCCTGGTGTGTGTTCTGTATGTACACACACTCACTGCGCGGGACACACACACCGCTTGGAACTGACACAGCACTCCAACAGCGTTCTCCCTCTCTCTCTCTCTCTCACACACACACACACACACACACTGCAGTCTGAAGATACATACAGCCTAGCGGTTAAGGACACGGACATTTACAGCACTTATCCAGAGCAACTTACAATCAGTAGTTACAGGGACAGTCCCCCCCTGGAGACACTCAGGGTTAAGTGTCCTGCTCAGGGACACGATGGTAGTAAGTGGGGTTTGAACCTGGGTCTTCTGGTTCATAGGCGAGTGTGTTACCCACTAGGCTACTAGCACCACGTAATCAGAAGGTTGCTGGTTCGAGGTCCCCTTGATGAAGGTCCCGTCCCCACACACTGGTCCCCGGGCGCCTGTCATGGTGACCACTGCTCATCAAGGGTGACGGTTAAATACAGAGGACACGTGTCACCGTGTGCTGCGCTGCAGTGTCTCACGATCACGTCTCTGGTAGAATTGTAGTCCCCAGCTCATCATTACTGGTCGCTTGCATTGTGTGTGTGTGTGTGTGTGTGTGTCTCCAGTCCAGCTCTGCTCGTGTTTTGCTGTCGGGTGTTTAATCTGAGCGATTATCAGACGAGCAGCCGCTGAAAAATTCATGAGCACCAACCGCACCCTGATATTTAACACCAGTTTACACACACACACACACACACACACACACACTCATGTACACACACCAACTGGACTGATTCTCAGTGACATATACACAGTAATACACCTGCACTGGTTTTATATACACACACACACACACTCACACACTCAGCAAGTACAATGCAGATTCCTTATTTTTAGTTAACACACCAGCAGACACACACACACACACACACACACACCAGCTTCTTCTAATTTCTGAAATATATAAGTATGAAGTATGTGTATGTGTGTGTGTGTGTGTGTGTGTGTGTGTGTGTGTGTGTGTGTGTGTGTGTGTAAATACCTCACCAGCAGAATCTCTTCATATCTGTAGTGGTGCCTCTATCTGACCTTGACCTTTCCCATGATTCCAGCTGCAGGCTGTTCCAGGCGCCAAGCTCCGCCCACCCGAGCAACGAAGGTGGTGTTGAGTCGAGGTGACAGCCTTGCGTGATGTGTGTGTGTGTGTGTGTGTGTTCACCACTACAGAACCGTTTAATATAAAACGATAATTCATTAGAACACAGAAACTGCTTAATTACTTTTGCCATTTTCATTCCAACTTCAAAAGCCGCCTGCCAAACGATAGAAAATGTGATCAAATGTGGATTGTGTCCAGGAACTGTCACGGGAAGGACACCATACGATGGAACTTCTCATACCTTGTTTTTTACCTCGTTCCTTCTTTGTTCCTGATGTCAGAGATGAATGGTTCTGCTGTGGTCTAGACCGGAGCGCCTGCTGTCGGAACCTTGTGACTCGTACAGTCAGACTGTGGTCATGTGACGTCTGGATGGTCTGTGGTGTTTGACCAGAGATTGGCAGGACACTACAGAGGACAAGAGACCCTGATGTTCTCCTGCAGGGTCTTCATGACCAGGTCAGCAGAGGCTCACGGTCCATCGTAACGTTCGTGTGGAGGAGAGGAGGTGCAGGTTCTCCTGCCCAGCACAGAACCTGTTTTTTTGTGGTTTTTACTTTGAGATGAGTCTTTGGTTGATGATCCATCGTGTATGTTGTTTTCATGAAAGTTGAAGTTGAAGATGTCTGGCCGTGACATCATCATTATGTCACTCTGTTGGTCCATCAAAGAATTTGCTTTATTTTTCATGTTGTAGCCAAACGCCCCAAAATAGACAAACTGTCCTCTATTCCTAGATCTGACGCAGACCCCGCACGTGTGTGTGTGTGTGTGTGTGTGTGTGTGTGTGTGGCAGGAAGTGACTCAGTCGCACTCTGCCGAAGACCAGAATAAAGGGGCGGAGCTGTTAAACATTCATGACCTGCTGCGGTCACATGACTGATGAGTTTTCTACTCCGGCCTCCTTACATTTACATTTACTTTACTTTACTTTATTTACGAACAGGTGAGATCATATTCAGAGCAAAGCATTCTGGGAGGAGAGGAGTGGAACTACACGGAAGCATCGGTCTGAGGATTAGAGCCTGAGGAGCAGAACACACACACACACACACACTCATTACGAAGAAACACACATCAGACAGACATTTACAGCATTTACCAGACCCTCTTATCCAGAGCGACTTACAGCCAGTAGTTACAGGGACAGTCCCCCCCTGGAGACACTCAGGGTTAAGTGTCCTGCTCAGGGACACGATGGTAGTAAGTGGGGTTTGAACCTGGGTCTTCTGGTTTGTAGGCGAGTGTGTTACCTGCTAGGCCACTAGCACCCTACTCCGGCCTTCTGTCTGTCTGATGTGTGTTTCTTCGTAATGAGTGTGTGTGTGTGTGTGTGTGTGTGTGTGTGTTCTGCTCCTCAGGCTCTAATCCTCAGGCCGATGCTTCCGTGTAGTTCCACTCCTCTCCTCCCAGAATGCTTTGCTCTGAATATGATCTCACCTGTTCGTTTCTGGTGGAAGCAGGCGTGTAACTGAGAGAATGGCTTCACACGGAACTCCCTGGTGACTCTCTCTCTCTCTCTCTCCCTCTCCCTCCCTCTCTCTCTCCCTCTCAGCCTATTTATCTGCTCGTCACCAGGGAGATGGAGAAGAACAGAGGAAGTGTTTTTCAAATAAAAAGGCTCGCTTACAAATGCCATTCTCTCTATTTCACGCCGCGCCCAAATGGGAAGCCACGCCCACGTTCACAGTAATCATATTTACCCCGATATCTGTTCTAGTCATTATGGAGCAGGTGTCCGAATATTCATTACTGCCACGCCTTCACACAACTTAATTATGCATGAAAATAAATGAGCATTGCGGCTACTTTCTTCTGATCGCTGTATGAATATTTCATCAACATGTTGCCCCACCCAGTCGTCCTCATCCACCGCACCACAGCCATCGTAGTTCAGCCATCTGCTTCTGGTTTACCCACAATTCCCGTCTATTCCTGGACGGCCGGACGGAGTAATTGAGGCGTGCGTTTGGAACTGTGTGTGTGTGCGGTGCTCCCGGAGAACCTCGTCACCCCACACACTTTCTGTCCCATTTCATCATGTGACTCCCCTGCCGATCGCCGGTTCTGCTCCAAATGTTCCAATTATGTTCCGAGCGCGGCCCAAAAAGCCGAGTTGAGGAGATGAAAGACGCGCCCAGGACACGCCGATTATTATAATAATTATTACTTCTCACACACTTCAGCTCGCAGCGCTCTGATTGGCTGACACCAGGCCGCCGCGTTTGGCTCGGTTCGTATCTGGCGGAGTGGCGGCGTGTGTGTGCAACACGCTGCTTGTTTACACGCCACAGACGCGGCACATTAACATCCTGCAAACAGCAGGCAGCTTGAGCGGAGGGGCGGGGCCAAGCGGCGGATAGGCGTGGTGGGCCAGACCGCATGCGAGGGAGCAGTCTGGCACGTTTTACTCGGTGAGGAACCACGGGGTCCCTGGTCCTGGTCAAGCCTGACCGTGGAGCGTCTCATCTGTCCTCTCCACTCGTCTCCCACGGTGTCAGATTAGGGGTGATAATCCCCCTTCGTGACAGGTGTCCTACCTCACACCATGAGGGGCTTTGCCGGATTACCCGGCCAATCCAGCTGTCATCTGGTGAACAGAGACCAGCACAGAGGCGAGGATGAGGTGACCAGGAGTTGGGGGTTAAGACCAGAACCTCACCAGGCATCTGGACTTCAGGTCTCTGGGAGGCTCTGGGTCCTCAGCAAGGAAAGTTCCGGTGCAGCAGAGAAGATGGCATTAAATTTGCCCCACATTGCCATCAGAACCTCACCAGGCATGTGGACAAGTGTATTCAGGTCCCTGGGAGGCTCAGGGTCCTCGGCAAGGAAAGTTCCGGTGCAGCAGAGAAGATGGCATTAAATTTGCCCCACATTGCCATCAGAACCTCACCAGGCATGTGGACAAGTGTATTCAGGTCCCTGGGAGGCTCAGGGTCCTCGGCAAGGAAAGTTCCGGTGCAGCAGAGAAGATGGCATTAAATTTGCCCCACATTGCCATCAGAACCTCACCAGGCATGTGGACAAGTGTATTCAGGTCCCTGGGAGGCTCAGGGTCCTCGGCAAGGAAAGTTCCGGTGCAGCAGAGAAGATGGCATTAAATTTGCCCCACATTGCCATCAGAACCTCACCAGGCATGTGGACAAGTGTATTCAGGTCCCTGGGAGGCTCAGGGTCCTCGGCAAGGAAAGTTCAGGTGCAGCAGAGAAGATGGCATTTGCCCCACATTTGCAACAAACACCTGGACCTGTAGATGAACACCTTCTTACATTTACATTTAGATTTACAGCATTTACCAGACGCCCTTATCCAGAGCGACTTACAATCAGTAGTTACAGGGACAGTCTCCCTTAGGGTTAAGTGTCTTGCTCAGGGACACAATGGTAGTAAGTGGGATTTGAACCCGGGTCTTCTGGTTCATAGGCGAGTGTGGTACCCACTAGGCTACTACCACCCTGTTCTTACAGACCTTGCCACTCCATAATCTCCTGAATCTTCATACCAGCACTTTCTATTGATCTGTGGGGACTTTTCACTCAACACGTGAAGTTCCTTCACTCACGTTTTCGTCTTTTTGCTCTCATTTTCCACCCATCACTCTCAAGCTTATTTATTGAACATTTTTATAACTGGATCCATTTCCCCCTCAGACTCTCCTCTGAGAACCGGAGAAGAAAGCCCCCAACGGCATGTTCAATCTCCGGAGGAAATGAGCTGAGAACGGCGGAGAAATTTCCAATCGGTTCCACTTCCGCCTGCAACGTGAAAATTAATTCGCAGCAACTTATTAAAATGTTAGTTCGAGTCCGTGGACGCGGAACCACGTGCACGTGGCCTGGAACCCTCCTGCTGACGGTATAATGGAGTTGATCATGTGACCTCTCTGTTTACTTGCTGGTGTAATTGATACCGACGAATCGATTTTGCTCGTGTAGATATCGGATCTTGATCAAGCGGCTGAAAGTCGAGCTGCTTGTTAACAAACCTCACGGCCGATTCGGTTCCGTTGGCTTTTGAATATTTATTCTTACTTATAAGAGCGTGAGTGAAGCCGCCTGCGTCCCTTCGCCGTGTGACATGTTTCAGGGAATAAAAGACTCCCTGGAAGAGCTGATCTGGTTACCAAACGCGGAACGAGTCGAGGGATCGATGCGGGGCCTGGATACTCGGAAGGAGGAAGATGATGGGCTGCGTTTCCATGGGGACATTAATGCACCTGCCGGGATGATCTATCAGAGCGCCGCATTAATTGATGATCTCTTGTCAGAGCTGGAAGTGTGATTCCTCACGTGATCCCGGAGGCTTCATTTTCGCGGTAATTGCGAGTGAAGAGCTCTCAAGGTCTGATTTCATCTTGGAAGCTCCTCACGGATGAAGGGTTCATTAAGCCCCGCTGCTTGTGAGGCAGGCTCGGCCGGCTTTCTCCGTATCTCTTTTGTCCGTGAGTTATTTTCCCGGAACAGCCCCCGATATAACCGCCGGGTCACTGTCAATCGCACGTTTACCAGCCGCGCAGTCCGACGCAGGAAATTACCGCACTTCCAGGTAATGGCGTGGAGTCTTAAACCGCCGCCCACCGTGAAATGTCAAGCCTTTAAAGTGCTCGGAGACGGGCTGTCACCCGTCTGTCACCCTGGTGGCTGTCAACTCGACTTGTTCAGACCGGTGGTTTTAACTCTGCACCCATACGTTTTATGTCTGATTGTATCCTGATTTGTGGGTTTGGGACCCCAGGCGTCCTCTCTTCTTTTCTGTCACTGTCCTCGTTTGGGCCTCGGTGTCCGGCATCAGACGTGTTGGGAGCTGAATGTCCAGTTCGTCGGGGAGGAGGAGTTCTGGCTGATCCAATCGTTGTGGTGTCGCTCGGAGCATCTCCGTCGGTCCCCAAGATACTAAAGGGGTTCCGCTGAATAATCCCTCCTTCCAGATTATGAGCCGCCTCCTTGTTCTGGCTCGGCACCGTTTCGATCGTGGTCTCCGTGTTGTGGAACCGCTCGGTGGGCTGTGCGCTCGCGTCTTTATCCGGCAGGCGGCAGGTTAAGGGCGGTGACATCATGGCGGCGTAATGAAGCTGTGTGTTCGCCCTCTGTTTAGGAGAAGGGGAGCTAATGCGTAATCAATGGCCGTACAAATGGACTTTCTGGAACAGGTAATTAAAAGCCAATAGACGTGGCGCCGCCCGTGCGTAACATCTGAAGGTTGGCAGGTGGGTGGATTAATGGACGAATGGATCTGGCCCGGGCACCTGCAGCCTCTCGTTCACCGAGGGTGGGTGAATTAACGACCTCCCGCCCCCCGAGCTACGCGCCCATCGATTGCGTTCGCAGAATGTCAATTCCGACTCTGATTGAGCGCCTCTTCGTGCCATCATCCACGACGGGCCACAGAAGGTTCCTTTTTATTCCTGTTTGCTGTAGCTAAAGAAGACATAGGGTCTGCATTAACATTCGCGGGACAAACCTGCCGATCGGTTCCTTCCCGCCAGATGTAGAACCTTCCATGGTACACCTACCAGGCTCAGCGTTTCTATTCCCAGTCGGCATCTTGGAATGCCTGCGAGAGTTGGGCCCGTTCCCCCGGGAATTCCCTCCTGTCGATGTTGGAAGTCTGTCCTGGCAGCCTGCTGGTGTGGCAAGTTCTTGCCATAGCCTCTGTCCTTACAGCGGTAGCAGAACGGGCGTTCCGGGACCCTTTTCACGCTCGTTAGCCCAGTCCTGTGAATATAGAACGTTTAATGGGGGATTTTATGTGGGATATGAAGTACAATGTAATACCATACAACATCAGGGAATGCCGTTTGTGGGTAAAGTAGCATGAGTCCATAAACCAGGAATTGGATGGGAAGAGCAGAGGCCTGTAAACTGACTCTAATCCGGTTCTAATGCCGGGAAAAATCTACTGTGAGTCATTGTTGGGGGTCTAATCTCCTGCAAAGCCCATTATGGAGTGAAAATGCGTTTTGTCTTCTGTTGTGGGTTGGTTCGAGTCTCCTGGTCCAACTTCCTGTTGATTTAAAATCCTCTGGAGTGTAAAAGATTGTAGGATTAATTTGTGGCAGCTGCATTTGAAGACACATTTACATTTACAGCATTTACCAGACGTCCTTATCCAGAGCGACTTACAGTCAGTAGTTACAGGGACAGTCCCCCCCTGGAGACACTCGGGGTTAAGTGTCCTGCTCAGGGACACGATGGTAGTAAGTGGGATTTGAACCTGGGTCTTCTGGTTCGTAGGTGAGTGTGTTACCCACTAGGCTACTAACACACTACTTTCAGTACCCTACCGCCATTACAGTCAGTAGTTACAGGAACAGTCCCCCCCTGGAGACACTCAGGGTTAAGTGTCTTGCTCAGGGACACGATGGTATTTGAACCTGGGTCTTCTGGTTCGTAGGTGAGTGTGTTACCCACTAGGCCACTACCACAGCTCGATGGGCTGATACTACATTTACAAACTCTGGGGATACCATGTGACCTTCTTTATTAACTGTTACTGTTGTATTGGATGCGCTCTGATTGGCCAGGACGACGTTGCCAGGTTGAGGGTCCACGCTTGTTTCAGCAGCTGTCATTCTCCTTGCTCTGCTGCGAGGAAACCGAACGTTGAAGCGCTTCCAGCACACCTGTTATTTCCGGCGGAGAGGAAGTGTTTAGCGCGAGGACGGGCGCATCTGGCGTGCCGCAGAGCTCCCAGTCAGACGTCCTTCTGCGCTTGCTGGTGTTCCTTCTCTGGGGAGCGGCGCTGGCGTAGACGCCCATCTGGTACGTCGCCCGGCCAGCTGTGGCCCTTTACATCCTGGCAACTCCAGGCCAGAGCTGCTGTAAAAATGAGCCGCAGCCGCCTCTGTCCGTCTGTCTCTGACGCGTCCTATGAGAACGTGAGAGTGGTCCTCCATCCGGAGTGATCTGAGCTGCGGGCCAGCCGATGGGCTCTATCTGGAGGACATCTCCGTGATCTATGAAGGAGAGAGAATTTTCACTCGTTACCGGAGAGGGTGATGCAGGGTGGACAAGTGGAGGTGTGCAGGACGGTCAGTGGAGTCCACGCTAATTAGGACCGATAGTTTATCCCAAAAAGAACGGCCCGGTATCGGCCTGAATAGTGCTGATACAGTAGAGATTTTACAATTACAGCATTTACCAGACGCCCTTATCCAGAGAAACTTACAACCAGTATTTACAGGGACAGTCCCCCCCTGGAGACACTCAGGGTTAAGTGTCCTGCTCAGGGACATGATGGTAGTAAGCAGGGTTCGAACCTGGTTCATAGTCGAATATAAAAACCACCATCCTACCACCACCCCCTTTACCCACAAGCCTCTGTGTTGAGACATTATCATGTGATTATTGGTTATTTATAACTAACACGTCCCTCGTTCTCTTTCTCTTTCCGGTGCTGCTGGTCTGACGGTGGAAACAGGTACCAGCTTCTCAAATTAAATTCAGTTTCCAAGAACACACACACACAGACACACACTTCAGTGAATAAGTCTGCTTGTGCGCCAACCTCCCTCCCTCTGTGTGTGTGTGTGTGTGCGTGTGTGCGTGTGTGTGTGTTCTTGGCCACTGCTCTTTGCTGATGTTAAAAACGGCTCCCTGTTTGTGTTCCGGGCTTTGCTGGAACTCCGCCTCCTTTGCGGCCTGTTGAAGTGATGGGAGCCAGCTGTGAGCGCTGGCCAAGGGGGTCACACCACACACACACACACACACACACACACACACACACTCCCCGATGCTGCGTGCTGGAGGGGAACTGGGTGTGCAGTCTGACCTGATGTCTATATCGAGACGTCTGCAGACGGTGACAAGTGCGCGTGAGACGGAGGAGCGCGGACACTCACCTCCAACAAGGATGGATGCTGTGTGTGTGTGTGTGTGTGTGTGTGTGTGTGTGTGTGTGTGTGGTTATATAGTTGCACAGGCTCCGCAGTCCATGAACAGCAGTAATGAGGATCGGCATCATAATATTCCATGAATGATCAGACAAATAGCTTCATCCTCGATTATTCGCAAATGCTGTAAATGCTGTAAATGATAAATGCTGTAAATGCTTTAAGATCTGACTGGTCCCTGTCAGGTCCTCTGCTGTGTGCACACGTCCATGTGAATCTCAGGAACGTCTCCTGATTGGCTGATGGAAACATGTTTTCTGGTGTTCCCAGTACCCTGGGGTCGTGGCCCACTTCTCAGAAAGCATTATTATTATTATTATTATTATTATTATCATTATTATTGTTGGGCTTTTCATTAGAGATATAATGAATGTGATGGACCCTGCTGTGAGGTCATGTGTCATCTTTTATCCTAATTCCGCTTTACAAGGGACAGACGTAGCGCAGCAATTTTAATTTGAGTGAGCGAGGGGGGTGGAAGTAAATCCCGGAATAATACGGGAGAATTATGAGCGCTGGCAGATGTTCCGGAGCGCTTTTCCCGCTTTTTCCCTGTTGTTTGTCTTGTAAGTTGGATTGTGGTTGTTTCTGCTGTTCCTCTAAATCAGATTATTGCGTCCCGCTGCATATGTTACTGCTGCATGTAAATGCCACTAATCCGCGCCTCATCTGTCCCGCCCCTAATGAGCCCAACTTGGGATTTCTGTCCCTCATCTCATTCTGTGACACCAGCAGCCAGGTGGTGACGAGGAGGAGACATCAAATCCACAACACCAATTTTTTTTGCATATTTTAGAGGATTTTTGATGACACTTTTCAGCAGTGTTGTGGATTTGATGTCTCCTCCTCATTGTTGTAAGTGCTTGACTCTGCCTACTCTAGTAGCCTAGTGGGTAACACGCCCAGGTTCAAACCCCACTTACTACCATTGTGTCCCTGAGCAGGACACTTAACCCTGAGTGTCTCCAGGGGGGACTGTCCCTGTAACTACTGATTGTAAGTCGCTCTGGATAAGGGCGTCTGGTAAATGCTGTAAATGTAAAATGTAAATGGTAGGTGGTGCTCAGGACTGTTCCAGCTTCAGTGGTTCCTAACCATTGTGTCCTAAAGAGTGAAATATAAACACCAAAAGTGAAAGTGACATAATTGTCATTGTGAAACACGGTGACACGGTGAAACGTGTCCTCTGTATTTAACCTACATCACCCTTGGGGAGTGCATTCAGTACTCAGGTAGGACGTTCTCCGCAGATCATCAGTCCAGGTTCTGATGAGTCCACTGGCAACATAAACATCTCCCTGACAAGGACGGTCAGGAGCTACTGACCAAGCAGAAGTCTTACTGGCACTGTGTCAGAGTGTGTGTGTGTGTGTGTGTGTGTGTGTGTGTGTGTGTGAGAGAGAGAGAGAGAGAGAGAGATGGGCGGTGGACCTGCAGGTTTCAGCGTCTTTCATCAGTTGTTTTCACCGATGAAGCTGCTGAACGTCTCTAATGCATATCAGATCCACTCCTGGAAACTGTCTGTCTGTCCCCGTCTGTCTTCATGTCTTTCTGTCTACCAGGCCACGCCCGCTCTCTGCCGCCACTGGCCACCGGAGTGGGAGGTGTGAGGTGGAGTTAATGACATCACAACGTGTCCTTCTCCACCCCCACACACACACACAGAGGTTGGGTGGGTGGGGTGGATTGATTGGTAGTGGTGTGTGTGGGGGGTGGAGGTTTATTGTTTTAAATTCTGCTGATGCCAGGGTAGAGCAGCGAGGTGGAGGAGGTGGAGCCACCGTGGCTGTAGAACCTGTGCCAGGATGTGTCACTATGTAAACCCCATTACCACACACACAGCGTTGCCTCATTCACTCGGTGTGTGTGTGTGTGTGTGTGTGTGTGTGTGTGTGTGTGTGTGTGTGTGTGTGTGTGTGACAGTGTCCCTCCCCTGTGGCGCAGCACCAAGTGTGTGTTGGGATTGATCGCCCGTCTCACACTGGCAGCTCAGATCTCCAACACAGCTGAGAGAGAGAGAGAGAGAGCAGCTGGAGCCTAACACACACACACACACATGCACACATCACACACACATCACACAAACTCAGACACACAAACACACACCCATACAACAACAACAACATTTATCTCCACACAAGAGAGAAAGATAGAAAGGACGCAACGTTGGGAAGGAGTGATACAGAGTGGGAGGCGAGTGCAGGGTTGGTGGTGATTTGAAAAGTGAAGTGATTGTCATTGTGAAACACTGCAGCACAGCACAAGGTGACACAATGAAATGTGTCCTCTGCCAGGGAGCAGTGTGTGGGATTCACCGTTCATAATGAGAGACCTGCATCAATGAGGACACCTAGATCCTTTACTTCAGTACTTAGTGAGATAGAAAGTCTATCTAGAGCAGTCAGCCAGCTTATGTCTGGCTGATGAGGCCCAAGTACAAGAGCTTCCGTCTTGTCAGGGTGTAACAGTAGAAGGTTGGTGAGCATCCACTGTCTAATGTCCTTCAGACAATTCTCTATTCTGTTCAGCTGCTGCCTCTGATCTGGCATTGCTGACAGATACAGCTGTGTGTCGTCAGCATAGCAATGAAAGCTAATACCATGTTTGCGGATGACGTCACCTAAAAGTAACATGTATAAGGAAAATAGCAGCGGACCTAAGACGGAACCTTGTGGAACACCAGACTCTACGAATCACCATTGATGTCCACAAACTGATACCGATCAGTCAGATATGATCTGAACCTGGAGAGGAATATTCCCTTAATCCCAACAACATTCTCTAACCTGTCAGGGAGAAGAGCGTGATCAATAGTGTCAAACGATGGACACAGGTCAAGCAGACATCACACACACATCACACGTCTCGCACACACACACCTCACACAAACACATTGGTTCTTATCAATGTTGCTATTCTGGATGTGTGTGTGTTTCTCTGCAGCTGCTGGTACAACTGACCACCCAAATACACACTGGAACCCCCTGATCACACCGCAGCGCAGTGTTTGCGTTCTCCACACATTCCTCAACCCTC
Source organism: Denticeps clupeoides (assembly GCF_900700375.1). Lineage (NCBI taxonomy): Eukaryota > Metazoa > Chordata > Actinopteri > Clupeiformes > Denticipitidae > Denticeps > Denticeps clupeoides. Next base: position 14,728 of record NW_021629894.1, read on the forward strand.
CAGACGGAACTCGGGTCGTGCCGGTCAGGGTTGAGGGTTGGTGGATCAGCGTGCGACAGCTGCCCTCAGGCCGCCGCCCCCTCTCAGATCATTTATAGATGTAACGGAACGCTCGGCCTGCGAGGGTTCTTCAGGGTTCCTGAGGCGTGTGTCTCGGGCAACTTCGCTTGCGGTTCTGTTCGGCCCCTGTGTGGAACTGACCTGAATTTGATTAGATTAGAGCCATTAAAAGATTTACTGTTCCTAGACCGGTGGCACAGGGGACACTGGGGGACTTTTTAGATGCTGTCCACAATCAGAACTTCAAAGAATATTCTATACGTGATCTTATCTTCACAGCCTGCATCATCTGCAACTCCTGTATCTCGGCGTCACATGGTACAAGGTCACAGGTCACAGTGTAGAACCAGTCTGCAGGGAGATCTTTATGATTGTCCTGTTTGACTGGCCACAGCTGAACAGGTTCTCTGTTCGCTCTGCTTCTCCGGTCTGGTGGAACGTAGAGTGAAACTCGTTTGTTCTGCTCCTCTTCTCATCATTTTCCTCGTCTCCGGCGCTCGCACTGCCTGCTGGGAACTAACAGCTGCGTCCAAGTGTACTGAGTTATCTCCGCCCTGCAGGCGCGCCCACCGACCAATCACTTTTACCGTCCGAGCCGCGTGTCATCCGGCCGTCACAGCAGGAGAACCGCGAAGAACCGGGCTGAGAGACTCTTCTGAGGATCATGGGTGCCCACCCACCATAACCTCTCCTGTTCGCTCTGTCTTTATACAGCAGTAACACAAGGAGCATCACGTAGAGTAACGTAGACTAGATCCCATCACAGAACCGTTTCCTCCTCACTGCCTCTGTTCTTCATCAGATAGGAACGTCTCACCTCCCATCTCCTCCACAATTTCCTGTGTGCTTTACCACTCTCTCTCGCTCTCTCTCTCTCTCTCTCTCTCCTGTATCATCCACGCTGCATTTCTAGCTAAAAGCCCAGCAGGTCAGCAATCATCCAGCGCGGGGTCATCTGTTCAGAGCAGCTCCTGCTTTCTCTGTTCGAGAGCGTCTTCTTCATTCCTCTTACTGATGTGTCGCCTTCTTCTAATCATTTCTACTAAATGCTGGAGAAGAAACGAGTTTGGAGTGAACAGTGAGCACTGCTGTGTGGAGATCATGTTGGGTCTACAGAGTGAATATAGATGTGTGAGAAGGTCCAGTCTTTTCTGGGTTATTTACTCTCCAGCACCATCAGGACCACCGCCGCTGGTCCTCCGGCCGGCGTCAACACCTTTCCAATCGATCCAGACGTTCCTGGTGCTCCATCGATTGGACGTTCTTCAGGGCAGGTTTATTACGCTCCGCCCGTGTGAGAGTGTGCTGCTTTCGGACCCCTCAGGAACCCCCTGCTTTCATTTCAGCCGCCCGGCGCGGAACGTGATGGGAATACGTCTTCTTCTAGAACCTCCGGCTCTAATGGCAGCTTTGGCCTTTGGTCTTCCATGAAATTCGCAGGGCGGCCAGAGAGGCTCCGCCCCGCCGCTGGTGCCTGAGCATGAAAGTGCGGAACGTGGGCCTGTTTTGTTCGCGGCGCGGAACCGGTGCCAAGACGAGTTGCTTTTATGTTCTCGGCGGGTTTTCGTCCTTGTCTGTTCCCCTCGAGTGGCAGCGACTGCACACACATTCAAAGGATCTGCGTCAAAGAACCAATAAAAGTTCCCCCACTTTCTGACAGCTCCTTCTCCTCCAGTCTCGCGCGCCTTTGAAAAAGTAGGTGTAGATAAGGACGATGGGCTTGATGTGCGCGGCGTAATAAATAAGAGGCGGGGCATTAATAATTAAGCGCCGGTATAAAAGGAAACGTTCTGCGGGGAACAGGCAGAAGAAAGGGGACTTTGATAGTCTCGCGACAGTTTAACGCAGAACAACTCGTGCAGAACAGAGCGGGCTCACGCGATGATGGCGGTGGGAGAAAACGTGCCACGCCCACTGATTGCTCCGCCTTCACGCTACACCTTTTTAAATGAGTTTGAATTAATTGAATTAGTTTTCTGTTAGCCGATTGGGAACAAATATTGATGTTTTTGAGTAAGTGTCACGGTTGGAGGACATGGCGAGGACTCCACCGCAGCTTTAAACAGCTTTGTCACTGCCGCATGGCATTGTGGGATATCTACGGCAGCGTCTGGACACGCCTCCTTCAGCACCATGTGTCTGGTGTGGCTAATTTGATCTGACGCTGTGAATATTGAACGTGAACAGTGTGTGTGTTTGTGTGTGTCTGCGCTGTGATTGGTCGGCTGGCGGGGGGAGGGTCTCTGATGACTGACAGGAGGCCTGAGGGTAAAAACTCAGTTTGGCCCATTTCACGGCGGCCTGATCCGCCTCACGTCCTGACAGGCGAGTCTTCGCCGGCGGGCGCGGTGGAAGCGAGGGAGACCCTGTGGCCCCGTCTTTCTTCCTGCACTCTTTTATTTTTCGCACTGTGATGTGACGGGGATGAGTTCTGCGGGTTCTCCGTTTGATTCCTCTTCAGAAGATTTTTGGGAACGCGCAGAACGGCGAGGAACAGAGACGCAAGAAGCCTGATGCTCCACTGGCCCGTCAGTCATCAGCCAATCACTGATTATTTCTCATTATGTTTACAGCTCAGACACACACTCACACAGCACCGCACAGTACCGTACAGCACCACGCGGCACCACACAGCACCGCACAGCACCGCACAGCACCACACAATACCGTACAGCACCGCGCAGCACCATACTGCACCGCACCATACTACACCACACAGCACCATTCAGCACCATACAGCACCGCGCAGCACCATACAGCACCGTGCAGCACCATATTGCACCGCACCATACTACACCACACAGCACCATACAGCACCATACTGCACCGTGCAGCACCATACTGCACCGCACCATACTACACCACACAACACCGTACAGCACCGCGCAGCACCATACTGCACCGTACAGCACCGCACCATACTACACCATGCAGCACCGTACAGCACAGCACAGTATAGCACCGTATAGCACCGTACTGGACTACACAACACCGTACAGCACTGCGCAGCACCATACAGCACAGCACCGTACAGCACCATACTGCACCGCACCATACTACACCACACAGCACCGTACAGCACCATACTGCACCGCACCATACTACACCACACAACACCGTACAGCACCGCGCAGCACCATACTGCACCGTGCAGCACCATACTGCACCGCACCATACTACACCACACAGCACCATACAGCACCATACTGCACCGTACAGCACCATACTGCACCGTGCAGCACCATACTGCAACGCACCATACTACACCACACAACACCGTACAGCACCGCGCAGCACCATACTGCACCGTACAGCACCATACTGCACCGCACCATACTACACCACACAGCACCATACAGCACCATACAGCACCATACTGCACCGTACAGCACCGCACCGTACTACACCATGCAGCACTGTACAGCACAGCACAGTATAGCACCGTATAGCACCGTACTGCACTACACAACACCGTACAGCACCGCGCAGCACCATACTGCACCGCACCATACTACACCACACAGCACCGTATAGCACCGTACTGCACTACACAACACCGTACAGCACTGCGCAGAACCACGTTCAGATGGATGGATGTAAAGTTTAGATGGCTTTACGCTGGGTCCTCAGTGAGCTACTATGAGTGTGTGTGTGTATCGCTCTTCCCAGACAGGAAGTGAGGCTTTTAGAACACTGCTGCAGTCAGGATAATGGCTTTTATTGTCTGGGTTCCCTGAGGCTCCTCCCACTCTCGTGCTCCGAAGCAGGACGTCTGGAAGCCGCCGTATCTGGTGGTCCATTTATCTCAGACCTTTAGATGCTGGGCCCTCATCTCGGCATTGATCTGGCCAGGAAACCGGACCCCAGCGCCATTTTCTGCCCATGTATTGGGATTGATTGGGAAGGCTGGTCCAGGCTGTAAATATACGAGTGACGGATTGATTGGATTGGACGAGTGGAGCGACTTCGCTGATAGATGCTCCGCTCGGCCCTTCAATTTCCTGCCCGATTCCGAAAATACACAAGGCCTGGACGAGGTGATTTATTACGAGCACCATGAACAACAACAGCACATCAGCACCGAGGGCCGTGGTGGCCTAGCATAATCAGAAGGTTGCCGGTTTGAATCCTGACCCACTGAGGTCCCCTTGATGAAGGTCCCGTCCCCACACACTCCCCCCCGGGCCCCTGTCATGGTGCCCACTGCTCACCAAGGGTGACGGTTAAACACAGAGGACACGTTTCACCGTGTGCACCATGTGCTGTGCAGCAGTGTAACACAATGACTTCACTTTCACTTTGAGAGCACCGGGCGGGCGGGGCCACACAGCTTTTATTGTGAGACATTTACTAAAACAGCCAATGGCAATTACAGCTGCAGCCCCAGGCCACGCCCACATCACCACACCTCCTCAGCACAAAGATGGAATCACAGGTTTGGAGTTGAGGAGTGAAGAGGAAAATGACGCCGTGCGTCAGTAATGGTTCTATGTTGTGGGATATGTTTCTCATTTCCATGGCATTTGATGGGCATGGTTCCGGGGGGTGGAGTCTCAGCGGGGCGGGGGTAAGTCTGCAGGGACGCCCCTGAGTGCTTCTTCCTTTTTGCGCTTTTTGTCTCTTTTCTGATCTGAAGTGCCTACAGCCGTGGACACGAGGCCTCCAGAGGTTCCCTCCACTCGTCTTTGTCTCCGGAACAACAGACATGTTTCTTTATTCCAGGAATGGCGTTCGTTCGGTGGGTCAGGTGGGAGGGGCCATCATTATTATTTTATCAGGAAGTGCAGGGAAGGTGAGGAAGTGGCTGAGGAGGCCGGGCAGGCCGGGTGGCCGGTGGTGAACTCCAGGAGGACTCGGCGATGGTGAAGGGTGGAAGTGGCTGTGTGTGTGTGTGTGTGTGTGTGTGTGTGTGTGTGTGTGTGCAGCAGTAATGTTGATAGATGGCAGGATGCAGCGTGACTTTGGAGTCGCCGATCGATGCTCCTGCAGCTGCTGAGCGTTTCTCTGCACGTGGGTGGGTGTTGTGGAGAACAGAAGAATATTTATTATCTGACAGGGTGGTGAATCCCAATCAAACCTAAATGTGATGGAGATGAAAAATAATTATGGAGCTGCTGACAAGTGTTATTATCAATTACGACAAGACCAGAGACATGTGGTGGTGGAACCGGGGGAAATAGACGATTCCACCGGGGTCGGGAGAGTCTCCCTGTCTGGTTCGTCTGTGATGTTACCAGTTTGTGTGTTGAGTGTCCTGCAGGAGAGATGGAAAGTTCTGGTGGCCGTGTGCGAGCCGTTCATTCCCAATAAACTTTTCCACCATACCCTCGGTGTCCTTCATCTCCACCCCTCTGTTGTGCCGGAGTGGTCCACGGCGCAGGGTCTGATAACTGAGTGTTTGGAGAACGTCTGCTTCTCATGTCTGGTTTCTGTATGCGAATGAGTGTGTGTGGCGATTAGATGAATTGTGGTGAGGAAATGTGCACCTGGGAAATGGGCATGTCCACCGAAGAAGAGAAATCAGAGGAAAGATTCTGAATTCATCCACCCATCCATCCTTCCTTCACCTCTCCATTCATCTTTCCATGCATTCAATCATCCATCGATCATCTGTCCATCTATCCATCAATCAGTGCTTCCATGCATTCATCCATCCATCCATCCATCCGTTCATCATCTGTCCACCTATGCATCAATCAGTGCTTCCATGCACTCGTCCATCCATCCATCCATCCATCCATCATCTGTCCACCTATGCATCAATCAGTGCTTCCATGCATCCATCCATCCATCCATCATCTGTCCACCTATGCATCAATCAGTGCTTCCATGCATTCGTCCATCCATCCATCCATCCTTCCATCCATCATCTGTCCACCTATGCATCAATCAGTGCTTCAATGCATCCATCCAGCCATCATCTGTCCACCTATCCATCAATCAGTGCTTCCATGCATCCATCCATCCATCCATCATCTGTCCACCTATGCATCAATCAGTGCTTCCATGCATTCGTCCATCCATCCATCCATCCTTCCATCCATCATCTGTCCACCTATGCATCAATCAGTGCTTCCATGCATCCATCCATCCATCCATCATCTGTCCACCTATGCATCAATCAGTGCTTCCATGCATTCGTCCATCCATCCATCCATCCTTCCATCCATCATCTGTCCACCTATGCATCAATCAGTGCTTCAATGCATCCATCCAGCCATCATCTGTCCACCTATCCATCAATCAGTGCTTCCATGCATCCATCCATCCATCCATCCGTCCATCATCTGTCCACCTATGCATCATTCAGTGCTTCCATGCATCCATCCATCCATCCATCCATCATCTGTCCACCTATGCATCATTCAGTGCTTCCATGCATTCATCCATCCATCCATCCATCCATCCATCATCTGTCCACCTATCCATCAGTCAGTGCTTCCATGCATCCATCCATCCATCCATCCATCATCTTTCCACCTATGCATCATTCAGTGCTTCCATGCATTCATCCATCCATCCATCCATCCATCCATCCATCATCTGTCCACCTATGCATCAATCAGTGCTTCAATGCATCCATCCATCCATCCATCAATCCATCCGTCCATCATCTGTCCACCTATGCATCATTCAGTGCTTCCATGCATCCATCCATCCAATGATTATAAAATGGAGAATACAATTCGAAACAAAATCAAGCAGAGAAAGAAGAGAAACGATCAGAATTCTTCCGTCCATCCATCCCTTTCTCCATCTGTCTGTTAAGAAGTTCTCATATTTTTTGGTGAATTCTGAATTTGAAATGCAGTATCGATGTTTATTTAGACGTGGAACTTGTTGGATCTGGCGGAACTCCCTGTTAAACGTGGAAAACTGGATTGATCCTGGAGACGAGTCTGCTAACCTGCCGTTGCCGTGGTGAATCTGTGGATTTTGGTCGTGGCGGGAAGCGAGCGCTCGCTACGGAACACGGAACTTCAAACCCCGCGAGTTCTGAGAAACAAAACACACATACTGAAATGCATTTGATGTCTGCGTTCCATTTCTGGTCTCATTACCTTCCTTTTCTGTCTCTGAGATGTTTGCGGAACCCCCTGGGCGGAGACGGTGAAGATGCTAACGTTCCCACGAAGAGATCTGGCTGCATATTCATGGGTTCCCCGAGAAGCGGAATAAACCGCCGGGTTTGATTTCGGAACTCTGAACGCTGCCCGCCCACATTCTGAACGTTCTCCATTCCAGGCTCTCCACCTGTCTTCTGCACGGAGTGGAACGCTGTTAATAATGTTTGAGGCGTGTTGTCGGTGCTCTGAGATCGTTCTCCATAACTTTTCTTCCGCTCCGTGAGTCGTGGTCGTCTCTTCTTCTTTCTTTGTTTGCTTTGATTTCTCCTCTGCGTGTTACAATCGATCTGCGTCATCTAGAACTTCTGAAGCAGCGGGAGAACCACGGGAGAACCACGGGAGGGAAGCGGCGAGGGCCGCACCTGATGGAGGTGGAACACGCCGGAACACGGGCGTCTGGCGTGTTCCCTGAGGTCAGATGGGCCGAGGCCGGTTCTGCTGAAGTAAGCGGCTGCGGCGGGCGGAGCATGAACGGGCGGGGCTGGGCGGCTCTCTGGGACGCGCTGGTTTTCACGGCTTTGCTGTTGGCTTCCTGCTCAGATTCCAGTGGCGAGTCAAGTTCTACAACAATGGTTGGGAACCGGGAGCTCCACCCGATCCGGGGCCCCCTGTGTGTTCTGCGGTTGTTCCACTGGAGACGAGGCGCCCGTCACCCTTCAGCTCCACCTTCTAAACTATTCCTACGTTCAGAATAAACATGGAGACAATAGCGGCGTCGGCCGGCGTAAACATTCGGGGTTGAGTGGTGGAGCCAGAACAGAACTTCCAGACCACAGCAGGAGAGGATGGGCCTCGTCTGGAAGTTCTCGTCATGATGCGCCATCAGATCTATTCACAGTGGCTTCTCATGGTGTCTAATTATTACCGAGACCCACAAGATGAACTTTCATGATGTTTTTACGAAAAGGGGAGGAGCCTGTAGACATGATTGACATGCTACGTTCTATACAGGAAACCCGGAGGGCTGGGAAGATTTTAAACAGGTTTCTGGAGGAAGAACTTCTTCTTCAGGGTTTCCAGCGGACAGAAGATGGAGGTTAAAAGGTCAGATGAAGAGTCTGCGTGATGTCACCACCCGCTGGGTGGCTGTCTGTCATCATTTCCACTGGCAGCACATAAACACACACACTTACACACACACTTACACAGACCTGAATAATTACTGAATCGTTCAGAACATTCACACGTTCCTTCCCGTCCGTCTCTCCCACGGCCGATTAGCCGAGAATAAACGTTCCTCCGTTCCGCCCACTTCCTGTCCGCGCGGGCGGCTGACCTTTCACTCGGGACGTCATTTACACACACACACACACACTTATCTCCTCCAGCTTCAATTATCACCCCACGCCGGCCTGATGTTCCACACACACACACACGCGCACACACCACGCACACACACACACACACGCACGCTGTAATTTATTCAACACTAAACGAGCTGCGGACGGCGTGTTATTCTCCGCAATTACCAGAGACGTCAGCCACGCAGAACGTTCTCCTTACTGCTCTCATGGTGTGTGTATGTGTGTGTGTGTCATGTTGACACAATAAGAACACTGATGTTTTCTTTAGGGTCGTTCTCGGGTGAAGCGTCGGTGGTTCTTCTGGACTCTGACTTCTGGATTATTCTTGACGTTCTGCGTTCCACTGCTAATCAGATGGAGATGAGATCCAATCCATTCATTCCAGTGGTGAACATTGCATGAACAATGGTGATGAGAACCGTGAACAAAAAGCTCCTCAGCTGTTCCAAAAAAAAGACAACCTGCACAGGAATGCACCATATTTACACAGAACCGTTCCACATGACTTAAAACTGCACACGGGTGGAGGTGTGGAACCTGCGTCTCCATGTCAGGTGTGTGGTTCTGTAGAGTTTGTGTGAGGTGTGTTTTTTGTGTGTGAGGTGTGTGTGATTCTGTAGGGAGTGTGTGAGGTGTGTTTTTGTGTGTGAGGTGTGTGTGGTCCTGTAGGGAGTGTGTGAGGTGTGTTTTTTGTGTGTGAGGTGTGTGTGGTCCTGTAGGGTGTGTGTGAGGTGTGTTTTTTGTGTGTGGTTCTGTAGGGTGTTTTTGGGGTGTGACGTGTGTGTGGTCCTGTAGAGTGTGTGTGAGGTTCTGTAGGGTGTTTTTTGTGTGTGAGGTGTGTGTGTGGTCCTGTAGAGTGTGTGTGAGGTGTGTTTTTTGTGTGTGAGGTGTGTGTGATTCTGTAGGGAGTGTGTGAGGTGTGTTTTTTGTGTGTAAGGTGTGTGTGGGTCTGTAGGTGTGAGGTGTGTTTTTTGTGTGTGGTTCTGTAGGGTGTTTTTGGGGTGTGAGGTGTGTGTGGTCCTGTAGGGTGTGTGTGAGGTGTGTTTTTTGTGCGTGAGGTGTGTGTGATTCTGTAGGGTGTTTTTTGTGTGTGAGGTGTGTGTGGTTCTGTAGTGTTTTTTGTGTGTGAGGTGTGTGTGGTTCTGTAGGGTGTGTGTGAGGGGTGTTTTTTGTGTGTGAGGTGTGTGTGGTTCTGTAGCGAGTGTGTGAGGTGTGTTTTTTGTGTGTGTGGTTCTGTAGGGTGTTTTTGGGGTGTGTTTTTTGTGTGTGAGGTGTGTGTGGTTCTGTAGGGTGTGTGTGGGGTATGTTTTTTGTGTGTGAGGTGTGTGTGGTTCTGTAGCGAGTGTGTGAGGTGTTTTTTGTGTGTGTGGTTCTGTAGGGTGTTTTTTGGGGTGTTTTTTGTGTGTGAGGTGTGTGTGGTTCTGTAGGGTGTGTGTGAGGGGTGTTTTTTGTGTGTGAGGTGTGTGTGGTTCTGTAGCGAGTGTGTGAGGTGTGTTTTTTGTGTGTGTGGTTCTGTAGGGTGTTTTTGGGGTGTGTTTTTTGTGTGTGAGGTGTGTGTGGTTCTGTAGGGTGTGTGTGTGGGTATGTTTTTTTGTGTGTGAGGTGTGTGTGGTTCTGTAGCGAGTGTGTGAGGTGTGTTTTTTGTGTGTGTGGTTCTGTAGGGTGTTTTTGGGGTGTGTTTTTTGTGTGTGAGGTGTGTGTGGTTCTGTAGGGTGTGTGTGAGGTGTGTGTGATTCTGTAGGGTGTTTTTTGTGTGTGAGGTGTGTGTGGTTCTGTAGGGTGTGTGTGGGGTATGTTTTTTGTGTGTGAGGTGTGTGTGGTTCTGTAGCGAGTGTGTGAGGTGTGTTTTTTGTGTGTGTGGTTCTGTAGGGTGTTTTGGGGTGTGTTTTTTGTGTATGTGTGTGTGTGTGGTTCTGTAACGTATGGTTCTTCGGTCTCTTTGCACTCTCATTAAGGCCATGATCTGGTAGAAAGGTGGACGAGGGTTCTTCGTGTTTCTATTGATCTTTGATCAGCAGTTTGGACTTGGAGACTCCAGCTCTCCACCTGATCGTGTCAGAACCCCATTATCCACCTGCTGTCTGGCGGGAAGGTGTTCTATCATGACAGAACGTTGTGTGTCATAACGTCGATACAGGCTTGCGTCAGTCTGCAGGTCAGAGGAGAAGGTGTGGAGAAAGTTTGGGGATTTTCTCCAGAAGAACTTTTACAGCCGCAGAACGCCTGGCTGTTCCACCCCTGAAGTTCCTGCATGGACTCTGAGCTCCGAGAAGACTGGCGGGAAGCGGCGGAACGTCTCGGTATGGTTCTGACAGCCGCCGCGCCTCTCGTTCTGTCAGAGAGTGCGAGCTGTCAGGCCTGACCCCAGGAACCCTTCACCGCGCGGCCCGCGGACGTCCTCGTGGCATCTCGGTTCTGACGTTCTCCAGGATGAGGCTGTCGCTCCGTGTCGTTCTCCGGTCTCTGTGGGTTTTTTTTCACCTTTCCTGACTGAATCTGTGAGTGAACCTTTCATCTCCAGGCTCTGTTTCACAAGCTGCCAATGGCCTGACGGAACACAGAACTCATCTCTGACTGCAGAACGCAGGAGCTCCTTTTCTTCTCCTGCATCTTCATGTGTAGGGAGGAAGGTGCCGAGTCTGAGCTGGAGCAGAACGTATGGATCCCAGTAACATCTAACTGTGTTTGCAGATCTTCTCTAATCCACACTATGGAGTTCTTGACCATGTGGATGGTTCCCCAACACCAGATCTAAATATCCAGACGCATGTAAACAGTAATAATGACCATGAGCTGGGATTACTCGGGTTCTTGTTCTTCACCTCGGATGGTTCCTCATGGCCTGTTTGCATTGTGCCATGCGCTTGTGGTGAAGAAAGACGGAACGAGGACTGCGGTTCTCTGTGGACTGACGTGTCTCCCACGAGCCTGATTATCCAGAGGTGTTTTTCCAGCGGATCGTTGAGAGAACGTGGTGGAGGTTCTTCATGATTATTTCATTTGGTGGTTAATTAGTCAGCAGCTCCATGCGTGACTCAGGCGCAGTGCTGGGGGAGGGGCCACAGACAGGTGGAACGACAGGTCTGAAGGTCACGTCCACCTTTTTGTTTTTTATTGATTTCATTTCTACTCGTTTTTCTGATTTTAATTGATTAGATGCCTGCAGGTGGGAGTGAAGCAGATCACTGATCCAATCATCCAATCAGATATCTCTCTCTCCCTCTCTTTCTTTCTCTCTCTCTCTCCTTCTCTCTCTCTCTCTCTCTCTCTCTCTCTCTCTCTCCTTCTCTCTCCATATCTCTCTCCCGCTCTCTCTCTCTCCCTCTCTCTCTCCCTCTCTCTCTCCCTCCTCTCCCTGTCTCTCCCTTTGTCTCTCTCTCCCTGTCTCCCTCTGTCTCTCCCTTTGTCTCTCTCTCCCTGTCTCCCTCTGTCTCTCCCTTTGTCTCGCTCTCTCCCTCTCTTTCTTTCTCTCTCTCTCCCTCTCTTTCTCTCTCTTGCTCTCTCTCGCTCTCTCTCCTTCTCTTTCTCTCTCTCTGTCTCTCCCTCTCTTTCTCTCTCCCTCTCTCTCTGTCTCCCTCTGTCTCTCTCTTTGTCTCTCTCTCCCTGTCTCCCTCTGTCTCTCCCTTTGTCTCTCTCTCCCTGTCTCCCTCTGTCTCTCCCTGTCTCTCTCTCTCCCTTCGTCTCGCTCTCTCCCTCTCCCCCTCTCTCTCTGTGTCTCTGCTGCTTGTTCTCCTCTGGATGGGATTATTCTTCCACAAGAACGTCTGCTGTTGTCATCACACACACACACTGACCCAAATAAATGTGATCTCACCCACACCCACACACACTCAGATACACACACACTTGTTCCATGTTATGGTGTTAAGATGTGTGGACGGTGTGGAATCATCACATGGTTCATCTCAGCACATCTGCGGTGAGTGAAGTTAGAAATGGCGATGGGGTTATAATTAGGTTCGTTATAAACGGGCGCGAGCTCGCTCTAATCTGGACGTTCCCGCTGCATTGTGGGTATTCAGGCAGCTGCAGTCTGGGACGGTTCTACCGCGGTGGGTGGGCGGGGTCAAGGGTGTAGACAGACAGGGATTTATTGCCACAGATGAGATGTGATGCCAGTCAACCACCTGTTGCCCCTGGCAACGCCTCCTAGTGTCAGGAGTGAAAGATGAGTGTGACCTTCAGGTGCAGCAGTGAGTGGGGGAGGGGTCTGTGTGGGTGTGTGTTGTGGGTGGCTGTGTTTTTTTTTCTGTTGTCACGCAATTCTCACACACTTCAGGTGACACTGGCCCCGCCCCCACATGTCACCCAATCATGGGCTGAGGATCCAACTTCAGCTCTTCTGAATAAAGAATGATGTCGGTCTGTTTATAGTTGTCTGTATGATGGTGAGTGTGTGTATGTATGTGTGTGTGTGTGTGTATGACAATCAGTGTGTGTGTGTGTGTGTGTGTCGGTTTATAATTGTGTGTATGACGGTCAGTGTGTGTGTGTATGTGTGTATGTGAGTCGGTTTATAATTGTGTGTATAACGGTCAGTGTGTGTGTGTGTGTGTGTGTGTGTGTGTGTGTGTGTGTGTGTGCGTGTGTGTATGACGGTCAGTGTGTGTGTGTGTGTGTGTGTGTATGTGAGTCGGTTTATAATTGTGTGTATAACGGTCAGTGTGTGTGTGTGTGTGTGTGTGTATGACGGTCAGTGTGTGTGTGTGTGTGTATGTGTATGTGAGTCGGTTTATAATTGTGTGTATAACGGTCAGTGTGTGTGTGTGTGTGTGTGTGTGTGTGTGTGTGTGCGTGTGTGTATGACGGTCAGTGTGTGTGTGTATGTGTGTATGTGAGTCGGTTTATAATTGTGTGTATGACGGTCAGTGTGTGTGTGTGTGTATGTGAGTCGGTTTATAATTGTGTGTATAACGGTCAGTGTGTGTGTGTGTGTGTGTGTGTGTGTGTGTGTGTGCGTGTGTGTGATGGATTGACTTTTGCTGCGTCATTAAACACTCATTTCTGGGCACACAGAGAAAACAAGTCGTTCATCACAGACGAGATGGAACCTTCACTGATGTTCTAGAAGCAGGTTCTGCAGGAGTTGACGTTGATGAACTGTTCTTCATGGTGGAAGTGAAATTGACAGTGAATTCATTATTATGGCTTAAATAGAATCAGGTTCTCCAGGTCATTTCTTCTCGCCTTGGTGTTGTGGAAGTAGACCAGCTGATGGGGATGAGTACTGTAGGCTGGGGTGTGCGTGTCTCATGTCCTATTACAATAAGAAGACACACACACATTAAAATATGTCCTATTACAGTAAGGAGACAAAAACACACACATAGATTAAAATATGTCCTATTACAGTAAGAAGACACACAGACACATAGAATGTCCTATTACAGTAAGAAGACACACAAACACACACATAGATTAAAATATGTCCTATTACAGTATAAAGACATACACACACATTAAAATATGTCCTATTACAGTAAGAAGACACACAAACACACACATAGATTAAAATATGTCCTATTACAGTAAGAAGACATACACATTAAAATATGTCCTATTACAGTAAAAAGACATACACACACATTAAAATATGTCTTATTACAGTAAGAAGACATACACATTAAAATATGCCCTATTACAGTAAAAAGACATACACACACATTAAAATATGTCTTATTACAGTAAGAAGATATACACACACATATGCATTAAAATATGTCCTATACAGTAAGAAGACATACACACACATTAAAATATGTCTTATTACAGTAAGAAGACATAAACATTAAAATATGTCCTATTACAGTAAAAAGACATACACACACATTAAAATATGTCTTATTACAGTAAGAAGATATACACACACATATGCATTAAAATATGTCCTATACAGTAAGAAGACACACAAACACACATACATTACAATATGTCCTATTACAGTACAAAGACACGTATACACACATTAAAATATGTCCTATTACAGTACAAAGACACACACACACACACACACACAGACAGAACACATGCAGAGAAACACACACACAGTGTCAGCATTTGTAGCACCAGTGGGTGTTTCCTTTAATTAAAGAGAAGAGGATAAGAGATGAGATGAGGAGACAGAAAGACAGTGAACTTTAAAGACAATAACACAGACACTAAAGGTGTGTGTGTGTGTGTGCGTGTGTGTGTGTGTGTGTGTGTGTGCGTGCGTGCGTGCGTGTGTGTGTGTGTGTGTGTGAAAGAGAGAGATTATAATAAAAACCTCTTCTCAGCTGAACATCTCCTATCTCAAAACATCCTCAGACACCTCCTGCAGGTCCTTCTACTCTCGGTGCCATCATCCACCCTCCTGAACCTCGGTGATGTAGAAAGTCCATTAAAAGCCTGATAGTCGTTACAGCAGCAGGTCATTTTATCTGCGCTTAATTTTAACTGCTGATAATGGAGCCGCGTTCCATCACACACACACATAAAGAACACATGCTGAGAAACACACACAAACACACACTTATGAAATTTATGTATGAGACACTTTTTATGGACGGTTTTTAAGACAAAATTGAAAAGTTCCCAATCACACACACACCGGCACACACACACACTCAAATATTCCAGCTGTCAGTCATGTGTGTCCCAGTCTGCTACGTCCCTGTGGCGTCTTCAGTAAATCGGCGCTGATTAGAGCAGTGAGGGGCGTCGCCGCGGCGCCGGGGGCCGTCCTGCCGCCACCACGCCGCTCTTCTCTTTATTGGTTATTATAATGCAGGGAAATGATCTCCTCTCCATAAACATAACAGCGTCATTTTCTTACCTGCCTGAGAGATTCCATTCACTTTTCTACTGGGAAATTAAAGCACACACACACACACACACACACACACGCATAAACACACACATGATTTGGGTGTCTCGTGTTGTCACATCACATCTTTCTTGCCGTTCTGAAAAGTTCCTCAAAACCTAGCGGTGAAGGAAGCGGCCCCGTAATCAGAAGGTTGCCGGTTCGAATCCCGATCCGCCAAGGTGCCACTGACGTCCCCTTGATGATGGTCCCGTCCCCACACGCCTCTCCCCGGGCGCCTGTCATGGTTCCACTGAGGTCCCCTTAATGAAGGTCCTGTCCCCACACGCTGCTCCCTGGGCGCCTGTCATGGTGCCCACTTCTCCCCAAGGGTGATGGTTAAATACAGAGGACACGTTTCACCGTGTCACCGCGTGCTGCGCTGCAGTGTCTCACAATGACAATCACGCCGCTTCAATTACATTTTTTTATTTAAATTTAATTTAACTACAATAACGAAGTTTTTATAAATCAGGGTCACAGAGTCATCACCTCCAGCCCACGCTGTATCCTGGATAGAAGATAGAAGATCTGTTGATTTGTTGTGTTCCTCAGCTCTTATTCTGGATTAATTGTTCTGTTGTTTTCCATCATTAAAGAACAGGAACATATGAAATCAGTAATGGTGACCTGGGTCTGTAAACCCTCCAGGTGGAGGAGGGGAAGAACCATGCTGAGTTGAAGGTGAAAGGTTCTCCGGCGTTACTCTGGACTGTGGGTCGTTGGGGTCGGTGCTGATGGATCGTTCAGGCCGCCGGCGCCGCTCTTCATTTCTGCTGTAATGAGAGCGCGGGGACGTAACACTGATAGCCATCGATGATCAATGTGTCCTGAATGACTCGCCGTCCTGCTCCTCCACTTGAGGGAACCGCTCCACACAGGCCTCTGGAGAACATTTAGTCCCAGGTGTCTAATCAGATCGTTCGCGCTGCCTACAGTCTGCCCCGCCCACTTTTTAGACCTCCCAGACTCCCATTTCCAGGATCCATCCTCCCACAGAACCCTGTCAGTCGAGAACCTTCTCCCCCTGAACCTCCTCCCTCCAGAACCTCCTCCCTCCAGAAGCCTGTCCCTACAGAACCTCCTCCCTGCAGAACCTCCTCCCTCGGGAAAATAGTCCCTACAGAACCTCCTCCATCCAGAAGCCTGTCCCTACAGAACCTGCTCCCCCTGAACCTCCTCCCTCCAGAACCTCCTCCCTCCAGAAGATTGTCCCTACAGAACCTCCTCCCTCCAGAAGCTTGTCCCTACAGAACCTCCTCCCTCCAGAACCTCCTCCTCCCCCAAGAATGTCCTCCCTCCAGAACACCCTCCCCCAAGAACCTCACCCTTCCAGAAGCTTGTTCCTTATCCTAAATGTATTTATTCTATTTGATGTGTCTGTCAGTGTCATGGGTTCCGTCTGAATGAGCTCATCACCTCAGGACATGATCTTCTGATTTGTGATAAGCGGCTTTATTAGAACAGTTTTCAGCTGCAGCATCTTTTCTCTCCATTATCAGCATCCCTTGGTTCTATGAGAGAACGATGGGGGATCCATCTCTGGGTTCTGCAGTGTTATTTTTGATCTCTGCTGTGAGACACGGAGGACATTTTTGTTCTGGTTAAAGTGTCTTTAGATCCTGGTTCTACGGGTGCACATCTCCGTGTTTCTTGTCAGGAGTCCCTGTTTGTCAAGAGATGAGAAGATCTCTGTGTTCCGTCTGTGATTCAGAGAAACTCTGTTCTCACCAGTCAGAACCAAAACACAATATTACCGCAAGATGTTTATCTGTACCAGGGGACCTGCGTTCTGCACTGACCCTCTCTCTCTCTTTTTCACCGCAGATGACGTTCCGCCATACTTTAAAACAGAACCAGTGCGGAGCCAGCTGCATCTGGAGCGGAACCGCCTGGTTCTCACC
The DNA here is from genome assembly GCF_900700375.1 of Denticeps clupeoides. Taxonomy (NCBI): domain Eukaryota; kingdom Metazoa; phylum Chordata; class Actinopteri; order Clupeiformes; family Denticipitidae; genus Denticeps; species Denticeps clupeoides. Next base: position 31,967 of record NW_021629894.1, read on the forward strand.
TGCATGGCCGAGGGGAGCTGGCCTCTCGAGTTCAAATGGATCCACAACGGAACCGAGCTGACCCGGTTCTCCCTGGAGTACAGGTGGAGTAAACATTCTCTAAACACACGGACGGTCCGTTTTGTCCCCTGCTGTTTGGACAGCAGGTCGTCTCCCATGCCGACGCCTGGAGATAAAACAAGGAATATTGATGTCAGTACAGTGTGTGTGTGTGTGTGTGTGTGTGTGTGTGTGTGGGAGAGAGAGAGAGAATTAAAGTGACACTATCTCGCCCTTTCATTGAATTGCTGTGATTTGAGTGACTTTGAGGCCCCGCCCCTTCCCTCTGTGGTCCCGCCTCTTATTATAGACAGGGGGCGTGTCCGCAGAGCTTCATGCTAATGAGGGTAAACAAGGTCCCTCCTGCTGAGGGCCCTGATGGATGCAGCAGAGAATCACTTGACCTTCTGTTATGCACCCTGAAAATCGATGCCTGTGTGTGTGTGTGTGTGTGTGTGTGTGTGTGTGTGTGTCAGCAGCAGTGTCCTTGCTCAGTGTGTGGAGATAAGGAGATCTTTAAAAGTGAGATGGATGAGAATGATTGGCAACTCAGCCATACACACACATCTGATGATCAAGCCAGGATGGTGTTGTTAGTGTGTCGTTCCTGCAGTTCAGTCAGTTCCTGAAGAACGTTGCTGAGGACTCATCAGGAGTTCTTCACAGGACATTAAATCTCTGTGGTCTGTGTCCAGTTGAGGAAGCATCTGATACATCTGGTGAAGGTAAAGAAGACAATCATCTCATGAAACAGAACCCACCTTATCCAGGAAACTGTATCACAGGGTTCTGCTGACGTTCATCAGCCACCCCCCGCAGACTTCAGACTTCTGTCTCCAACTCTCCCCAGACACCACTAATGGATCCAGCGCAGACGCTCAGTGTGTGTGTGTGTGTGTGTGTGTGTGTTAATGGGCTAAGTGATTAAGAGTAGGCATTAGTTCTGGTTCCAGTCAGTTCGAGAACCTTGCTGGGAGGAAACCAGGAGCCACAGGAGAGAACCAGGAACATGACCTATCACATTTTTATCAGTAAAGTGATGAAGATGATGAAGATACAGCGAGTCCCTCTACTGCATTCATGCATGTTTGTGTTTATGGAACACACACACGCGCACACACACACACACACACACACACACACACACATGCACACACTTCATAACAGCTCCTCCTAATTAATCCATTAAAACTAATAGACTTCGCAGGAGAAGCAATTACCTCGACTCACCCACCGCCGCTCACCCACAGAACCCAAACGCAGAGGTTCTCCAATCCTTCATTAGCGGGACTCCGCCTCCCGAACCACCGACCCCCAGTCGACCCTGAATCGACCCTGGCACCTGTCAATCTCATCCACCTCGTCCCACTCACTCCACCCCCTTGCTCCTGTGCTCCACACTAAGTTCCTCACACAGAACATGGTGACCATCTTTACTGGCCTGTCCTCCACCCACTTCACTCTCCTTTCTCCACCCACTTCAATCTCCTTCCTCCACCTGTCATCCTCCCACTTCACTCTCCTTTCTCCACCCACTTCAATCTCCTTCCTCCACCTGTCCTCCACCCACTTCACTCTCTTTTCTCCACCCACTTCAATCTCCTTCCTCCACCTGGAGGTCTGGACACCTTCTTATTCAACGTGTTTTCTTTATCTTCAGGCCCATTTACGCTGGTACATTCTCACTGAAGGCATCAAAACTACAAATGAACACATGTGGGGTTCCATTCCACTGTCCTCCACCTGCCTCACTCTCCTGTAGCTCTTGCTGTGTTCTCCTCGGTTCCGGCTGACAGTCGGACCCCAGCTGGATGGTGGCATGGCGGAAACGGGATCCTGTTGAGAGTATTAGAGTAAACCAGAGCAGAACCACGGCGCTTTTCTCTTCTCAAGTCTCCTGGCGTTTGGAGTGTTGGTGAGTGGAGCTGATGTTGGCCCTGCAGAGCAGCCGTCTGTCAGAGGCGGGATCTGAGGGTTCTGCTTTAGAAACGCCCGACTGCTGTTCTCAGAATATTCCGAATCTTAAAGGAGTGTGTGGCCCGCAGAGGTTCCTGCCCTCTCGTCATCTGGTGTGTTTGGCCGCCACCCCATGGCCAGTAGGGGGAACTGCAACCTCCACTGGTCCGGCGTCTCAAGGTCACGCGCAGGAGGAGGAGGACAAGAAAATTTCCAGTCCCTGATCCACCTTCACCAGGCTGTGTGAGTGTGGAGCTGGAAATCAGCCATAACATTGTGACCACTGGCTGAAGTAAAGAACCTTGGCTGTGGGTGGGATTTATTTATAGACAGGAAGTGGAATGTTCCTTGTCTGCAGTGGTCAGAACGTCCCAAAAGTTGTCCAAGGAAGGAAACCTTGTGAACCAGTGACAGGGTCATGGGAGGCCAAGTGTCTCTGATGTATGTGGGGAGTGCAGACTGGTCCTGGAGAAGAGCTTCTGTAGAACAGTTAGCTGAAAGTTCGTGCTGGTTCTACTAGAACGATATCAGAACACCCGGTGCATCGTAATTTTGTACGTAATTTTGACCACCGCGTGTCTCCTGCAGGTACCTGATCCCGTCGCTGGACCGTTCTCATGCTGGGTTTTACCGCTGCATCGTCAGGAACAGGGTGGGGGCGCTGCTGCAGAGGAGGACCGAGGTGCAGGTTGCATGTAAGTTGGTGTGTGTGTGTGTGTGTGTGTGTCTTGTTCTGAGACACACAGCTGTTGAAGTTATCCTGGTGGACTTCACATGCGTTCCTCTTCATTACAGAACACTGCTGTCGTTTCCTTTCTGACACACACAGCAGGTTCACACTCAGGTTCTCTTGGTTCTGGTCTTTTATCAGGACACGGTTCTGAAACTCAGGCTGATGGTGAAATAAAGATCCGGTTCTACTGTGATCATCTCCTGGTGGTCAGTCTGCTTCATCGTATATGCAGGATGTAGCTGGTCCAGGTGGAACGTTGTCTGGTTCTCTGTCGTTGCTGGGTGTTTACAGATCTCTGATTGGCTGATGGACAGGTCGCAGTAGACTCGTGCCACGCCCCCTGAGTTGGAGTTTAGTGTCAAGTTGGAATTGGGTGTAAAAGGCCAAACAAAACAATCAAAGCGCCGGTTCTGCTGGAGAACAGGGGCCTGGTCCCGGCGGGAATCTGAAAGTTTTAATGGAATGTGTGGAGCTGAGCCGCATTGACGGGGTCAAGACTGGATGGGTGGACCAGGACATTAGAGGTCAAATTTATTTCCTAGTTCACTTGGTTCCTGACTGTGAGTCCCTGTGGGTTCATAGGCTCAGCAGAGGGAAGAAACTGGGACCTCTGGGTCATAAAGTGGCACCAGATCAGAACCAGAAGATCCAGGTTGAAACCCCACTTACTACCAGCGTGTCCCTGAGCAAGACACTTAACCCTGAGTGTCTCCAGGGGGGGGGGACTGTCCCTGTAACTAATGATGGTAAGGCGCTCTGAATAAGGGCGTCTGGTAAATGCTGTAAATGTAAATATAAGTTCTGCAGCACGGGGCAAATGGTTCTAAAAGGATCAGTGTGTTATCATGTGAGTGAGTAGAAGACAGTAGAACTTGACAGGTGGTCCTGAGCTGTTCTGCATATGATGAGTAGATCATCATACTCATATCTCCACTCAGTCTGCAAATTATGCAGGAGGAGGAGTGTTTGGATCACAATTCTCACTGTATTTAAAGAACATTGAGTGAAAAGAACGCACAACAGAACGTTGTTAGTAGAACAGTTCTGGTCAGATCCGTGAGTTCCTTCTGAATCTAGATAAATAGCAACATGGTGAGGTGCGAGCGGCGTGATGTCGGTTCTAGAGCGGGCCGAGTGACGGAGTGATGAGTCACTTCCAGACATGAGGATTCCTGTCCGCAGGAAACCATGGCAACGCGTGGATGGGGTGCCGTAAACAGATCTGTTTATCCTGCCACACACGGTTCTGTCTCAGCGTCCCCTCGTTTCCTCCCACTCTGGTCATGAACCTGCGGAAATGTGAATTTAATCAGTGGACTAAAGTAGAACCTGCTGTAGAACCCGTGTCTGTGCTGGAGTGTAGAAGTGTAGAAATGTAATGATGGGCATTTTGTTCTCTCCCTCTCTCGCAGTCATGGGCAGCTTCGAGGAGGGCGAGCGAGCCCAGGCCGTGTCGCAGGGGGAGGGAGCGGTTGTCCCCGCCCCCCGAATCCGGAGCTTTCCGCAGCCGCAGGTCACGTGGTTCCGAGATGGACGGAAGATCCCGCCCAGCAGCCGAATGTAAGATGTGTGTGTGTGTGTGTGTGTGTGAGATCGTGCTGTGTTTAGATCTTTGTCGCCAGGTTCTGTCGTGTTCTGCGTCCCTGGAATCACCTCTGCTGGTCGGATTTGTTCGATTTTTTTTCCTCTGTCGTTTAATTGAATCTAATCGGAGCCGCGGGCGTCCTTCACAACTTCAAAGGCTTCCTGAGAGACAGAAAGAAGGAAATAAAGGAGGTACGAGACAACGAGGCCTCGGGTGGAAGCTGAAAAGACAAAAATCAGCTCAGTTCCGCTGCACGTTCCTCAGGTTAAGAACGTCAACCTGAACGTTCTAGATGAGAGGGTTAAATGGCATCACGGCAAACAGGAGGGATCGAGATCTTATCAAGAACATTTACCTGGCATTTACCAGACGGCCGTATCCAGAGCGACTTACAACGTGCTTCCATGTCACCATGGATGAAGTGGTCAGTTCTGGTTCACCAGGACCCCCAACTATGAATACAATCTTTTTATTCACTCTGTTCTAGTTTCTATACAGAAGAAGGTTACAAGTTCATCTAAAATCTTCTCTAAAGAGGAAGGTCTTGAGCTGCCGTTTGAGGACCCGACACAGGAGAACAGTAACTATCCAGCAAATGTTGAAATGGCCGTCTTTTAGGCTTGAGGAACATGTTGAGGTTCTCGTATAGATGTTGGAAAAGTAGGGAAAAATACCTGAGAGCTAATAAAGTATAAGAAGAGTGTAGCGACTTGGCCAGAGGAGTGAACTTTTACCCAGAATGCCTTTCATCTTGATGAAATGACGGGATTTGTATGTAAATTCCCCCCCCCGCGGTGCCACGACTGCCGGCTCCGGCGCGGCCGGGGGGACCGTCACTGTCCTCCACTCCGTTTTTATCTGCAGAGAACTGATTCATCTCCCAGCCTCGGTGCTGCTGTTTAAAAATCCAATCATTCTGGTGGGTGGCAGGACAGGGAGAAGTGTGGGGGAGGTCTGGTCTGGGTTCTGATTTACGTTCTCAGAGTCCTTGTGCAGATCAGCAGAACCGGAAGTGAAGCAGCAAGGTGGAAGGAGATGAGGGCCTAACATCTGTAATGTTGTTTGTCAGCGGTCACTCACGTCTCTCTCTGGAGAATCGGCCTCCCTCTTCTCAGTCTGGACCTCCATGACTGCTGGACAAATGGTGTGGAGAGTGAACAGAGTCCCCGCGGAGATTCATGGTCACAGAACTGCCAAATGACACCAGCCAGAGAGAACAAATAGATCCCGGAGAGCATTCTGAGACACCACAGAGAAGAAAGTGTGTGTGTGTGGGGTTATTCACCTGCAAAGTCATATGGGACCCTCATCCTGGTTTGATTCATCACAGTTTGTGTAAAATTCAAAATCAAATTCAAATTTTATTTGTCACATACACAGTCATACACGGTATGATGTGCAGTGAAATGCTTTCTGCAACTGCTACAGACCACAGTATTGCAAATGTTGCAAGTAAACAATGAACCAATATGCAAATATTGCAAACATAACCAAGTATTACACTTTTACGTCTTTAACATAAAATTGGTAACTGGTAGGGTGAAGGTGTGCAAATGAGTTACAGTTTTTTACAATGTTTAAAAACATTGTATGTTTAAAAGCACTGTATTCAACCACTCCAACTTGATGTTACCTGGCAGAAAGAGGCGTGGCACAATAGAGGTTAAAAATGAACAGTTTCTAATTTATTAACACATGTGAATATTGTATGTAAAAAGGTACCAAGGTTACAGAGAAAACAAAAATGAGAAGAAATAGTAAAGGGGGAGAGAGAGATAAAGAGGCAGAGCCATGAGAAATAATGAGATGATAGAGCAGGCTCAAAAGCCAGAAGATCCGGTTTCGATGGAAAGACAGCTGGGAAAGAAAAAGTAAAGAAAAAAGTCCCTTCCCCACATGTGAGCAGACCTTTATACCCCTGGCCTACAGGAAGTTGTCACTGGCCTACAGGAAGTTGTCACAGACCAATCAGAACCTGTTGTTTCTGATGTTACGCCCCCTGGTGCCACCCATCTGGGGAAGACAAAGAGAGTGGGCGGTCCTGACGGCCGACACCTCACACGTTTGGCTCGGGGGCCTCCCGTCTGCGCAAGACAAAGAGGGTAGGCGGTCCCGACGGCCAACACCTCACACGTTTGTCTCGGCAAAAGGCCGTCCGACAAAAGGCCGTCCGATAACAGAGGTGTTGAATATTCATGCACAATTGGCACAGGAATGTCACATTTCTCCTTGTAGACGGTCGCTATGCAAAACAAAAGCATGGTCCTGCGATGCCCAATCTTACATTTGCAATGAGGCTCAGTTAAAGCTCCACACATTTTCTCCAACAGGAGAAACATGGTCCACAAATGCAACAAGGTCCACATGCAACAAACACATACAGACCTCTGGAGTAGAACAACCATGAGCAGCTTCCTGATTTCAGTCTGCAGCAGGAACATGGATGATGGATGAATGAATGGATGGTTGGATGGATGGATGCTGGATGTTGGATGTTTGATGATAGATAATGGATGATGGATGATAGATGGACGGAGGATGGATGGTTGGATGATGAATGGATGGATGGATGGATGGATGGAAGGATGTTGGATGTTTGATTATAGATAATGGATGATGGATGGAAGGATGTTGGTTTATAGATGAATGGAGGATGGATGGTTGGATGATGAATGGATGGATGGATGGGTGGATGATGGATGAATGGAAGTTGGATGATAGATGGATGGATGGGTGGATGATGCATGAATGGATGTTGGATGATAGAGGATCGATGATGTATGGATAGAAAATCCAGACTGGTATTTACAGGTCTGTGGGTGTAAGCTCCACCCGTCGGGGCGTGTCCCATGTCTCAGATGTGGTTTCTAGGTAATTGATTTTGCCAGAACTATCGTGCTGCTGCACGGTGGCTTCCTGGGTAAACAAGTGTGTGGGCGGGGCTGACATTGCAGCAAGGTTTTGGGCGGAGACAGAGAGGAGTAAAGGAATAAACAGCCACACCTGATTATAGATGCCAGAGTTCTACCACACATTACCGTTCTGCTAGCAGTGATGGAGGACAGGCCATGTTCTGAGATGAGCGCCGTGGCGACCGCTTCTCTGCCTGTGATTGGCCACTCAGTGAGTTTATAGCGAGCCGCAGCTTTTGATTACTCACCACATTAAACCTCGAAACACACAACACATCAAACACACCGAGCAGTGCACGCCTTGGGTTCTATAATACAACAGTAATGGGACGAGGAGCACTGCAGACCAGTAGGGAGAGAACGTGTGTGAAGGTATACACACTTACAGTACCAATGCATGCGACACACTTACATTCACATCACACACACATTATAACATAAACAAACCCACATATTCATAACACACACACACAACATATACATAACACTCACAAAAACAAAAATTTAAAAAAAAAAAATTATTCATACACACAAACAAATATACATAAACACTCACAATATTCATACACACACACAAATAAACATAAACACTCACGATATTCATACACACACACACACACAAATATACATAAACACTCACAATATTCATACACACACACAAATAAACATAAACACCCACAATATTCATACACACACACACACAAATATACATAAACACTCACAATATTCATACACACACACAAATAAACATAAACACCCACAATATTCATACACACACACACAAATATACATAAACACTCACAATATTCATACACACACACAAATAAACATAAACACCCACAATATTCATACACACACACACACAAATATACATAAACACTCACAATATTCATACACACACACAAATAAACATAAACACCCACAATATTCATACACACACACACACAAATATACATAAACACTCACAATATTCATACACACACACAAATATACATAAACACCCACAATATTCATACGTACTCTTTTCAGAATTCAGCGGTGAGGGTTCTGTGTCTTACGTTCTGTTGCACCGACGATTTCGAACCGATAACGGGTCTGAGCCACGCCCCTCTAGACTGGGTGGACCAGGTACTCCACGCTCAGCCACACCTACTGACCAACCGCAATCACAAGAAACCTGCCACAAACACCAGCTCTAGCCGGTTCCGTTCAGTCGTCTCTCAGCGATTTACGGATTTCAGCTGCACCACTTCCTGTTTGGTGTTTCCTGTCCAAGTTGGACAACCGAACCTTGAAGTGTTGAATTGGATCAGAACTGTTTGTAAAAAAGACCATGTGGTGTGGGAGAAGAGAATAGATTGTGTAGAAAAACTCTTTCTCCCTCCACACAAAGACACTGTATTCAACCACTCCAATTTGATGTTACCTGGCAGAAAGAGGCGTGGCACAACAGAGGTTAAAAATGAACAGTTTCTAATTTATTAACACCGGTAAATAATTATTGTAGTTACATGTGAATATTGAATGTAAAAAGGTACCAAGGTTACAGAGAAAATAAAAATGAGAAGAAAGAGTAAAGAGGGAGAAGAGAAAGAGAGGGGAGATAAAGGCTCAGAAGCCTCCCGGCTTCCGATGGAAAAACCTCTGAGCAAGAAAGCTCAAAGGTCATTTTTCCACATGTGAGCAGACTTTTATACCCCTGGCCTACAGGAAGTTGTCACTGGCCTACAGGAAGTTGTCACTGACCAATCAGAACCTGTTGTTTCTGATGTCATGCCCCCGGTGCCTCCCATTTGGGGAAGACAAAGAGGGTGGGCGGTCCTGACGGCTGATACTTCACACGTAACCGTCAGACAAAAGACATGTAAAACAGAGGTGCCGAATCTTCACGCACAACCATCGACACAGGAATGTCACACTTCCCCCTGCAGACATCTGTTATGCAACACAAAAGCAGGCTCCCGTGATGTCCATTCTTACATGTTAAAGAACCTCTGGTTCTAGTGTCACCAGTTCTGCTCTTGTTCCGTCATCCTCAACCACCTCTCATCACACCCTCGTACCATGTGGGCTGCACCGGGTTCCACCTGCAGAACCCAGAGATCTTAAAAATGCTGAATGGGATAGTATTTTTTTTATCCGTAATTACGTGTGGAGTCATTAGTGTTTTTCTCATTATATTATATTATATTTTATGGTTTTTAAGGTCGTCGTGTGAAGACTCGGTCTCAGTCATGTGACCCCTGGCTGTTTCTCTCCAGCAGATTGTCCCTTTTTTAGCCAATTATCCTGCAGAATGAACCGCGAGTCGCCTGGCAACGTGGTCCATTCCTCAACCCGCCCTGTCCAGCGTCCAAGATCAGAGGCCCATTCATGAAGAGAACGCAGGGAGAACGGCTGAGTGAGAGCTGCAGAATCCAGTAGAGAACCCTTCACCGTGGTGCTCTCAAATCTGACACTCGTTCCGTTCCAAATTCTCATCCTCCTTGTGGAATTTTCTCATTCAGAACCATGGGAATTATGATTCAGCACACAGTAAATGAATTACACTTCAAGAACTGATGTTAACTCCGTTTCAGATAACATTTGCTCTATGGCCAGAGTTAATTTTTACTCAATTTAGTGTCAAAATTAACAATGAAAAGTGTAAAAATAATTAACACTGAGGTTTATTATTATAATTAGAGTAATATGATTACACCTTATTTTCACTCCAAATTTAGTTTATAACTCTCTAATGTGTAATGAAATATCACTTTTATTTCTCTGTAGTGTTATTATTACATATTCATCATATGATGCTATATTACCAAATGCCTGTCATCAAACCCATATTATGTAGCGCGTAGCTCCTCGACAATATTACTACACGGCGGGTAAATGCTGGCAACATCGGTGAAACTACAACACACCTCGGTAGCGTTCAGTGTGGGGAGGACGGGTCAGGACCGGGTCCATTTTTATTTGGACCTCACAGGCGCTTCCAAGACGCGAGCAGCCCAGATTAAACCAGCACCATCCCCCAAGCAGAGGTGGGCAGGAACGAAGAACGTTTCCTCCTTTACATTTACTTCTAAGAGCAGGTTTACTACGTTTTACTAGAGTACGTTTGTGAATTCGAATCTCTATTCTACCTTCGCTCCATTGGTCATCACTCGACTCGTCACTTTTTAAACCATTTAGATGCTTTATTTGTGCCAGACAGATGCTGCCAGTAACACGTTTCACCCATCACGTGTAGCCATGCAGTCACATGACCAGACAAACCGTGGCGGCGTTCCGCGGCACGAACGCGGCATCTGCGACTGTCTCCAGTGATAAAGTGCATAGAGTCCCAGTCTTTCGTATCCACACTTTTGTGCATTTTGTAAAATGGCGCCATAAACCAAGTAGACCACTATACAGCATACAGCTGTTTTATTTAATATATCACAAATAATAAGCATATACAAGATAGTTTGTACACTCAGATTAATTCCACAAATTGTACTGTAATAAATTGTCAGTATTATTATTATTATTAGGAAGTACCTGAGTTATAACATTTCAATTTTTTATATTTAACATAACTCATACTTGAGTGAGGGGTGGTAATAGCCTAGCGTGTAACACACTCACCTATAAACCAGAAGACCCAGGTTCAAACCCCACTTACTACTATCGTGTCCCTGAGCAGGACACTTAACCCTGAGTGTCTCCAGGGGGGACTGTCCCTGTAACTACTGGTTGTAAGTCTCTCTGGATAAGGACGTCTGGTAAATGCCATAAATGGAAATGATTCCATGTTTTGGCTAGTCTACCCACCCATCAACAAACCCCATCTTCTGCCTTACGGGGGGGTGAACGCCCGCTCCTACTGGACCGGGCACGCAATGCATGCTGGTACTAATCCACACTGTGGAGTAGAATCTTCTCTCCCGTGCAGGATGAGTTGAAGCTGTCTTTCTGTTCTGAATCAGTGCTGTAATGACTTTGTTCTCTGCTGAATTGGAACCGAGAACCGAGTTTGTCCATGTGGAACCAGCCATGCAGGCATGAAATAATCTCCATGGATTGTAGTGTGAGGACTGGAGACTGGATTCAGCCTGGACGCTGTGGACGGGGCAGCGAAGAGGAACGAGGTCCTGCTCGGTTCTCACCTTCTGTCCCTCTGTAGTGCCATCACGCTGGACAACACCCTGGTCATCCTGTCCTCCGTGGCCCCGGATGCTGGCCGCTACTACGTCCAGGCCGTCAATGACAAGAACGGAGAGAACAAAACCAGCCAGCCAGTCACACTGTCTGTGGAGAGTGAGTTCTCACACACACACACACACACACACACACAACTTCACACCATTACTCTTTAGGACGTTCTCACGTTGTGCTTGTAGAACGTGAACCTGTGCCCATGGAGGGAGTGTGTGTTCTCATGGTGTGTGTGTGTGTGTGTGTGTGTGTTATTTCTAAACAGACATCGGCGGCCCCGCTGACCCCATTGCCCCCACCATCGTCATCCCACCCAGAAACACCAGCGTCGTGTCGGGCACCTCAGAGGTCACCATGGAGTGTGTGGCCAACGCCCGGTCAGTGACCTTTCAACCCTTGTGTACTGAGCTGGTGTTCTTAGCGCGCGAACTAAACAGCGGTTCTGCGTTCTGCAGGCCGCTGATCAAGCTGAGCATCAGTTGGCGTAAAGACGGCGCGGCGGTGAGGAGCGGCCTGAGCGACTTCAACCGCAGACTGACCGTCCTGAGCCCGGCGGTCAGCGACTCGGGTTTTTACCAGTGTGAGGCCGTCCTGCGCAGCAGCAGCGTTCCGTCCGTCAGCGCCGGCGCCTACCTGCACGTGCTCGGTAACGCCCCTCTCCCCAAGCTCCGCCTCCAACGCTCGTCCAGCCAGAGGTTTATTCTCACCAGGTGCACGTGTGTGTGTTCTTCAGAACCCCCTCAGTTTGTGAAGGAACCAGACAAGCACATCACTGCTGAGATGGAGAAGGTGGTGGACATTCCCTGCCAGGCCAGAGGTGAGTGTGTGGGTGTGTGTGTGTGTGTGAGTGTGAGATGGATTCTGTGTGTGTTCTAGGTGTTCCCTCAGCACGATATTGTGCGGTATGAGCAGTCTGTGTGTGTGTGTGTGTGTGTGTGTGTGTTTGTGTGTGTGTGTGTGTGATGGATTCTGTGTGTGTTCTAGGTGTTCCCTCAGCACGATATTGTGCGGTATGAGCAGTCTGTGTGTGTTTGTGTGTGTGTGTGTGTATGCGTGTGTGTGATTGATTCTGTGTGTGTTCTAGGTGTTCCCTCAGCACGATATTGTGCGGTATGAGCAGGCCGTGTGTGTGTGTTTGTGTGTGTGTATGTGTGTGTGTATGCGTGTGTGTGATTGATTCTGTGTGTGTTCTAGGTGTTCCCTCAGCACGATATTGTGCGGTATGAGCAGTCTGTGTGTTTGTGTGTGTGTGTGTATGCGTGTGTGTGTGTGATGGATTCTGTGTGTGTTCTAGGTGTTCCCTCAGCACGATATTGTGCGGTATGAGCAGTCCGTGTGTGTGTGTGTGTGATGGATTGTGTGTGTGTTCTAGGTGTTCCCCAGCCTGATATTGTGTGGTATAAGGACGCTGTACCCATCAGCCCGGTGAAGACGCCGCGGTACCGGGTTCTAACGGGCGGCAGCCTGCAGGTGAACGGCCTCCTGCCCGACGACACCGGAATGTTCCAGTGTTTTGCCCGGAACTCTGCAGGAGAGGTGCAGACCAACACCTACCTCGCCGTCACCAGTGAGTCACGTGACCTCCTACCACACACACACACACACACGCACACACACACACACACACACACACACACACACACACACACGTTTACACCTTCATTTTACATGAAACATTCCACACGGTTCCGCCTGGAATGACAGCAGCCAGTGTGTGGTGTGTGTGTGTGGTGTGTGTGTGTGTGTGGTGTGTGGTGTGTGTGTGGTGTGTGTGTGTGTGTGTGCTACATCTCCCAGGCATCGCTCCAAACATCACTGCTGGCCCGTCAGACAGCACGGTGATTGACAGCATGTCCGTCATTCTGCACTGCGAGACGTCCGGAGCGCCCCGCCCTGCCATCACCTGGCAGAAAGGTGTGTAACTCACACACACGCACACAAACACCTCTGAGCCACACACACACCACCCGTTCCTGGGTTCCGTAGGGCTCTGTTGGAGTCTGTGAGTGTGATCTGTGTGTTAGGTGAGCGCGTTCTGGCGTCCGGTTCCGTCCAGCTGCCGCGCTTCACTCTGCTGGAGTCGGGCAGTCTGCTCATAAGCCCCTCCCACATCTCGGACGCCGGCACCTACACCTGCATGGCCAGCAACTCCCGCGGCATCGACGAGGCGTCGGCTGACCTGGTGGTGTGGGGTGAGTGTGTGTTTGTGTTGACGCGTGTGTGTGGTCATCATGATTTTGTGTTGAACAGTGTGTGTGTGTGTGTGTGTGTGTGTGTGTTTTATATGCAGCTCGGACGCGCATCACGGCGCCACCTCAGGACCAGAGTGTGATTAAAGGGACCAAAGCCACCATGACCTGCGGCGTGACCCATGACCCCAGCGTCACCATCAGGTAGGATGGAACAGCAGGTTCCGTACTGGATGGTGGAGCTGGAGGAATTCTGGGTAAATTGTGGGCGTGGTGATGAAAGACAGTGACCTCTCCGGGCGGTTCTGTCTTGGATGGCGGTGCAGTACACAGCATAATGAACTTTGACCTCTGCGCACCGTGGCGCATTTTCCCGTGACCCGTAGTATCGAAGCGGGCGATGTGGGACGGAGGAACAGCTGATCCCAACAACCTCCGACAAGGTTCCGCGTTTGGTAGATCTTCTCCGTTCTTGTGTTCGGCCCGCGCTCACCTGACGCCACGGACGTCTGGACCAGCTTTAGAAAAGTGGGCGTGGTAATTCTTATGGGAGGGGCGTTGTGTTTTCTGCAGGTTCGTCTGGGAGAAGGACGGCGCGGTGATCAGCCCTCAGTCCCGTGTCCAGCTGGACGGGGACGGAACGCTGCACATCTCTCAGACGTGGTCGGGCGACATCGGCACCTACACCTGCAGGGTGACATCGGTGGGCGGGAACGACTCGCGTAGCGCGCACCTGCGCGTCAGGTGACCCCCTCCACATCCCGCCCACTCCGTCCCTCGTAGCGGTCTTCATCGCTCTTCATCGCGCTTCAACTCGGTTCCTCTCCAACAGGCAGCTGCCGCACTCCCCGGAGAACCCCACCGCCATCCTCAGCACCGCGGAGAAGAGGGCCATCAACCTGACGTGGGCCAAGCCTTTTGATGGCAACAGCCCCCTGATCCGCTATGTTCTCGAGGTGTCAGAGAACAGTGAGTTGCGCATGGAACCAGTTAAATCATCGATCGATCATTTCATTCATTAATAATGCATCCTAATGAAGTTGCCTAGCAACAGATCAGCCAATACTTCCTTTCTCGTGGCTCCACCCAGACGCTCCCTGGACGATCCTATTGGCCAACATCGAGCCGGTGTCCACAGCGGTGACCGTCAGCGGCCTCGTCCCTGCACGTTCTTACCAGTTCCGTCTCTGTGCCGTCAACGACGTGGGCAAGGGCCAGTTCAGCAAGGAGACGGACCGGTGAGGAACCGGCCGGGTTCCGGACCCGCTCCCTGCCAGGAGATACCGCAGATACACGGTTCTGTCTGTCTGTCTCCTCGCAGAATCTCCCTCCCCGAGGAGCCGCCCAGCGCCCCGCCTCAGAACGTCATCGCCAGCGGCCGCACCAACCAGTCCATCATGATCCAGTGGCAGCCGCCAGCCCGAGAGCCACCAGAACGGGGTTCTGCGGGGCTACAGCATCCGGTGAGCATAGCCCCGCCCACACAATACACCCTGCGACCTTTAACCCCCAGTACCCCCCACGTCGGCAAGACAAAAACGTTCAGACACCTTGCAGGAACCGTTCTCCTGATGTTCTACTTTACATCCTGAGCCGGTAAATGTTGGGAATGTCCTGAAACTGGAGCTTCATTCTGATGACGCTCTGCTGCCACCTGCTGATGTTCTCAAAATTAGAGATCCGATCCGAGGAAAAGTAACGGTTTTTCATGTTCTTATCCTTACGAGCGGAACCTTCTGGTTTTCATGTCCCAGGTACCGTCTGACCGGGATGCCCGTCGACATCCAGTACAAGAACATCACCGACCCGGACGTCACCAACCTGTTGCTGGAAGATCTGATCATCTGGACCAACTACGAGATGGAGGTGGCGGCCTACAACCGTGCTGGCGTGGGCATCTACAGCCACAAGGTCACCGAGTGGACGCTGCAGGGAGGTGGGGCCACGTTCTTCATTTACATAGAACCCTGTCGGTCCAGCAGAAGGACGTGTTCCTCATCAGATTACATTTTATTTACTGTGTTTCACATGATGGAACCTTCAACATTTCTGTCAGATCCTCTCAAAAGTAAAACTAGAATGGAAGCTGTGAACTAGAACCACGTTCCGCGTTCTGCTCTTTTAATAACGAGAACGTGGAGAACATGCGTAATAGAACTGATTGAAGTGTACTGGCCGCCGGGCGGAAGAACCGATCTGCTGATTTAAGCGGCTCGGCGATGCCGGAACCCGAGTTTATTCAAGTTTAAGGGGCGCGGTGGCGGTAAAGGAACATCCCGTTCTCCCGACTCCATGGCAGCAGTGTTGATGTTTTATCGGTTGTTCCGGCTCCGCCGCGGCAGACCTCCGGAGATCTTCAGTCACCTTGGAAATGGTGTTCCGTCTTGGTTCTCGCAGTTCCCACCGTGGCCCCTGGCGACGTGCAGGCGAGGCGGGTCAACTCCACCACCATCCGCTTCACCTGGGCCGCGCCCAACCCGCAGTTCATCAACGGCATCAACCAGGGTTACAAGGTACAGGCACAATTCTCTCAACGTTTCTGTTCTAAACCATCTTCACTTTCGAAGATGCAGATGTTGGTGGAGATGATGTGTCTGGAGTGAGGTTCTGCTGAGGTTCTGGGAAGGAACAGAGCAGAAGAGAATGATGATTACTTACTGGTTGTTCTAGTTCTGTTCTTCAGCCTGAGATACAGAACATTGAGGAGAGACTCTCCCTCACACAGTACCTGTCTAACAGCAGTTCTCCGTCTCCGTCTGTAGTGAGTGCTGCGGGGGTGATTACTGGAACATTAATGGGCAGCTGGGACGTAGCTTGCCCCTTTATTCATCGGTTTATTCCTCCATCAGAACCCCAAACGTCCCACCCGGTTCTCAGTTCATGCGCTTTTGTGCCCAGTCCATCACATACAGCCCCCAGTAGAACAATACGGAACTTACTAGAACCGCCGTTTGTGTTGTGTGCAGCTGCTGGCGTGGAAACCGGCGCAGGAGGAGGAGATGACGGTGGTGACGGTGCGGACCCAACTTCCAGGACAACGTCCATGTGGGCTACGTCAGCAGCCTGAAGAAGTTCACGCAGTACCTCACCTCTGTCCTCTGCTTCACCACACTGGAGATGGACCCCGCAAGCCCCGCCCGACCCGTCCACACACACGAGGACAGTGAGTCACAAATACACTCCACAAAACCCTGCTGTCCGCTGTGTGTGTGTATGTTGGTGTGTGTTAGTGCATGTATGTGTATGTGTGTGTGTGTGTGTGTGAGTATATGTGTGTGTTGATATGTGTGTGTATGTTGATGTGTGTGTGTGTGTTTGTGTGTGTGTGAGTATATGTGTAGGTTGATAATATGTGAGTGTGTGTGGTCACCTTGGAAATGGTGTGTGTGATGTGGTTTGTGTGTGTGTGGGTGTGTTGTGTGTGTGGGTGTTGGGTGTGATGTGCTGTGTTGAGTAGCATGTGTGTGTTGATGTGTGTGTGTATGTTGATGTGAGTATACGGGTGTGGTGAGTGTGGTGTGTGTGAGTATATGTGTTTGTTGATGTATTGTGGTATGTTGGTGTGGTGTGTGTGTGTGGAGTATACGTGGGTGTTGATGTGTGTGTGTGTGAGTATACGGTGTTGTTGATGTGTGTGTGTGTGAGTATATGTGTGTGTTGATGTGTGTGTGTGTGAGTATACGTGTGTGTTGTTCTCCCTCTGCAGCCCCTGGTGCTGTGGGTCACCTGAGCTTTACGAGATCCTGGACACGTCACTCAAGGTCAGCTGGAGAGAACCTCACGAGAAGAACGGCATCCTCACTGGTACCCCATCATGCCCTGCGTCACCCTCTCACCCCGCCTTTTACCACACCCACCTTTCTCACTCCGCCCTCTCACTCCCATCAGGCTACCGCATCTCGTGGGAGAATACAACCGCACAAACACACGCGTCACACACTACCTGCCCAACGTCACCCGGGAGTACCGGGTGCACCGGCCTGACCGCCCTCACCACCTACACCATAGAGGGTGGCAGGCATGACGTCCAAGGGACAGGGGACAGCTGTCCTCCTCCACCATATCATCAGGGAGTACCACCAGGTCTGGTTAATTGTTTGTCTGACTGGCTGTCTGATAAAGATTCTTTACTCGAGAAGCCATTTAATGATCAGTGACTCAAAATGCTCATTTTGTGCATCTGGATTGTCTTGTGTTCTCCGTGTTTTTGCTCCCATCTGAGTCCATTCACCTCCTGTTTCCAGTTTCGTTTTGCTGGAATTGTTCATGAAGAAACACAACTGTTTAATGACAAATTACGTTGTAATTAATGTTTGTTTTTTGTACTTTTTTATTGTATTTTGTGTTTTATTATTTAGATATGTGTTGTATATAATAATAAATAGTAATAATAAATGTTATTTACCTCACGGTGCTGTGTGTATTATCCACTAGAGGGCAGCACCATGGCCTAGAATGAGATCCCGAGAAGCAACATTCACTCCCAGTGTATGATCCAGGTTCTTATGTACTGTTCCGTACGCCATATTATTTAAAATGTCTGTCTGTTCTCTCTCTCTCTCTGTCAGAGCTGCCTGGTCCTCCTACTAATTTGGCCATCTCCAACATCGGGCCACGTTCCGTCACGCTGCAGTTCAAACCCGGGATACGATGGCAAGACGTCCATTTCCCGTTGGCTGGTGGAGGCCCAGGTGGGCTGGTGGTGTGTATCTTACTGTGTGTGCGTGTGTGTGGTGTGTGTGTGTGTGTGTGTGTGTGTGTGTGTTGAGTGCTTTATAAGTGTGCGCTATTGTCTCTCAGGTCAGCGCTGTTGGTGAAAACGAGGGACTGGACGATGGTTCATCAGCTGGTGAATGAACCGGATGCCCCGGTCTCTGGAGGTCCCCGCCCTAAACCCCTACACCTTCTACAGGTACATTAGAACCAAGTAAACCCCCCGAGTAACATGGATACAGAATGAGAGAGTGATGAGTGATCAATTCGTGTTGAGGCAAGTTCACGACTTTGTTTTTCCCGCAGTACATGGCTGTAGTGCTGAGTTTGGAAAGCTGCTCATTGTTCTACTTCTTCCAGCATTCGGGCCCCTGGTGGTCCCGTAATCGCACTGCGACGCTAACACTCAACGTGGCACATCAGCAAGCTGCGCTTGCAAACTTGTTCGGTTCTGTCGGTTTTTTGAGCATGAGGCGAGGTGGATGGTAGTTTGGTTTGGTTCTGTCGTTGTTTTGAGTGTGATGCGAGGTGGATGGTAGTTTGTTTGGTTCTGTCATTTTTTTGAGCGTGGATGCGAGGTGGATGGTAGTTTGTTGGTTCTGTCGTTTTTTGAGCATTGAGGCGAGGTGGATGGTAGTTTGTTTGGTTCTGTCTTTTTTTGAGCATGAGGCGAGGTGGATGGTAGTTTTGTTTGGTTCTGTCGTTTTTTTGAGCGTGATGCGAGGTGGGTTGGAGTTTGTTTGTTCTGTTGTTTTTGAGTGTGAGGCGATGTGGGTTGGAGTTTGTTTGGTTCTGTTGTTTTTGAGGTGTGAGGCGAGGTGGATGGGAGTTTGTTTGGTTCTGTCGTTTTTGAGCGTGATCGAGGTGGATTGGAGTTTGTTTGGTTCTGTTGTTTTTGTGTGTGAGGCGAGGTGGATAGGGAGTGTGTTGGTTCTGTCATTTTTTTGGTTCTGATTTTTTTTTTGGTTCTGTTGTTTTTTTAGTGTGAGGCGAGGTTGATGCGAGTTTGTTTGATTCCATAGTTTTTTGAGCATGAGGTGAGGTGGATGGGAGTTTATTTTGTTCTGGGTTTTTTTGAGTGTGAGGTGAGGTGGATGGGAGTTTGTTTGATTTTGTCGTTTTTGAGTGTGAGGTGGGTTGGAGTTTGTTTGGTTCTGGTCGTTTTTTGAGCATGAGGTGAGGTGGATGGGAGTTGGTGTTTGGTTCTGTTGTTTTTGAAGTGAGGTGAGGTGGATGGCAGGTTGTTTGATTTTGTCGTTTTTGGTAGGACTGGGAGAGGTGGGTTGGAGTTTGTTTGGTTTGTCGTTTTTTGAGGGTGATGCGAGGTGGGTTGGAGTTTGTTTGATTTTGTAGTTTTTTGGAGGACTGGGCGAGGGTGGGTTGGAGTTTGTTTGGTTCATGTCGGTTTTTGAGTGTGAGGCAAAGGTGGATGGGAGTTTGTTTGGTTCTGTTGTTTTTGAGTGTGAGGCGAGGTGGATGGGAGTTTGTTTGATTTTGTCGTTTTTGGAGGACTGGGCGAGGTGGGTTGGAGTATGTTTGGTTCTGTCGTTTTTGAGTGTGAGGCGAGGTGGATGGGAGTTTGTTTGATTTTGTCGTTTTTGGAGGACTGGGCGAGGTGGGTTGGAGTTTGTTTGGTTCTGTATTTTTTGAGCGTCATGCGAGGTGGGTTGGAGTTTGTTTGTTTCTGTCGTTTTTGAGTGTGAGGTGAGGTGGATGGGAGTTTGTTTGGTTCTGTCGTTTTTGAGTATGAGGTAAGGTGGATGGGAGTTTGTTTGGTTCTGTTGTTTTGAGTGTGAGGTGAGGTGGATGGGAGTTTGTTTGGTTCTGTCGTTTTTGAGTGTGCGGTGAGGTGGATGGGAGTTTATTTTGTTCTGGGTTTTTTTTGAGTGTGAGGTGAGGTGGATGGGAGTGGTTTCTGATTTAGTCGTTTTTTGAGTGTGAGGTGGGTTGGAGTTTGTTTGGTTCTGTTGTTTTGAGCATGAGGTGAGGTGGATGGGAGTTTGTTTGGTTCTGTCGTTTTTGAGCGTGAGGTGAGGTGGATGGGAGTTTGTTTGGTTCTGTTGTTTTTGAATGTGAGGTGAGGTGGATGGAGTTGTTGATTTTGTCGTTTTTGGAGGACTGGGCGAGGTGGGTTGGAGTTTTGTTTTTTGTTTTTTGAGGGTGATGCGAGGTGGGTTGGAGTTTGTTTGATTTTGTCGTTTTTGGAGGACTGGGCGAGGTGGGTTGGAGTTTGTTTGGTTCTGTCGTTTTTGAGTGTGAGGCCAGGTGGATGGGAGTTTGTTTGATTTTGTCGTTTTTGGAGGACTGGGCGAGGTGGGTTGGAGTTTGTTGGTTCTGTCGTTTTTGAGTGTGAGGCGAGGTGGATGGGAGTTTGTTTGATTTGTCGTTTTTGGAGGACTGGGCGAGGTGGGTTGGAGTTTGTTTGGTTCTGTCGTTTTTGAGTGTGAGGCGAGGTGGGTTGGAGTTTGTTTGTTTCTGTCGTTTTTGAGTGTGAGGTGAGGTGGATGAGAGTTTGTTTGGTTCTGTCGTTTTTGAGTGTGAGGTAAGGTGGATGGGAGTTTGTTTGGTTCTGTCATTTTTGAGTGTGAGGTGAGATGGATGGGAGTTTGTTTGGTTCTGTCGTTTTTGAGCGGGATGTGAGGTGGATGGGAGTTTGTTTGGTTCTGTCGTTTTTGAGTGTGAGGTGGATGGGAGTTTGTTTGATTTTGTCGTTTTTGGAGGACTGGGCGAGGTGGGTTGGAGTTTGTTTGGTTCTGTCGTTTTTGAGCGTGATGCGAGGTGGATGGGAGTTTGTTTGGTTTTTGTCGTTTTTGAATGATGGTGAGGTGAGGTGGATGGGAGTTTGTTTGGTTCTGTCGTTTTTGAATGTGAGGTGAGGTGGATGGGAGTTTGTTTGGTTTTGTCATTTTTGGAGGACTGGGCGAGGTGGGTTGGAGTTTGTTTTGTTCTGTCGTTTTTGAGCGTGATGCGAGGTGGATGGGAGTTTGATTTTTGTCATTTTTGAGTGTGAGGTGAGGTGGAAGGGAGTTTGTTTGGTTCTGTCGTTTTTGAATGTGAGGTGAGGTGGATGGGAGTTTGTTTGGTTTTGTCGTTTTTGGAGGACTGGGCGAGGTGGGTTGGAGTTTGTTTGGTTCTGTCGTTTTTGAGCGTCATGCGAGGCGGATGGGAGTTTGGTTTTTGTCGTTTTTGAGTGTGAGGTGAGGTGGAAGGGAGTTTGTTTGGTTCTGTCATTTTTGAGTGTGAGGTGAGGTGGAAGAGAGTTTGTTTGGTTCTGTCGTTTTTGAATGTGAGGTGAGGTGGATGGGAGTTTGTTTGTTTCTGTCGTTTTTGAGTGTGAAGTGGATGGGAGTTTGTTTGATTTTGTCGTTTTTGGAGGACTGGGCGAGGTGGGTTGGAGTTTGTTTGGTTCTGTCGTTTTTGAGTGTGAGGTGAGGTGGATGGGAGTTTGTTTGGTTCTGTCGTTTTTGAGTGTGAGGTGAGGTGGATGGGAGTTTGTTTGGTTCTGTCGTTTTTGAGTGTGAGGTGAGGTGGATGGGAGTTTGTTTGGTTCTGTCGTTTTTGAATGTGAGGTGAGGTGGATGGGAGTTTGTTTGGTTCTGTCGTTCTTGAGCGTCATGCGAGGTGGATGGGAGTTTGTTTGTGTGCTCAACAGCACCACCAGGTGGAATAAAGTTGTATGTAAAAAGATTGATATTTGGTGTCCCTGTATAGATAAAATATTATCACAAAAATATTACAATGTATTCCTGTATCAGTATTTTCTAACAGCCCTTATTAGAACCCAGATGGAATTGGCGCAGGTGTGACCATTTGATGTTGACTGCTGGTCTTGTGCTGTCAGGTTCCGGATGCGACAGGTGAACATCGTGGGGACCAGCCCCCCCAGCCACCTTCCAGAAAGATCCAAACTCTACAGGCCCCGCCCGACATCGCCCCCGCCAACGTCACCTTACGCACCGCCAGCGAAACCAGCCTGTGGCTACGATGGGTGGTGTGTAGAGGACACACACACACACACACACACACACACACACAATCATGATGGGAAATCATGGCAGGGCCTCAGCCAATCAGAATTCCTGTCTGTCTGTTGTTCAGCCGCTGCCAGAGTGGGAGTACAACGGGAACCCAGAGATGGTCGGGTACCGTGTCCAGTACTCTCGCACCGGCGCCCCGACCAGGGCGCTGACCCACGTGGTGGCGGACCGGCTGGAGCGCGAGTTCACCATCGAGGACCTGGAGGAGTGGACCGAGTACGAGGTGCGGGTTCAGGCCCTCAATGGCATCGGCACCGGGCCCTGGAGCCAGCCGGTCAGGGCCGAACCAGGGAGTCTGGTGAGTGTGTGTGTGTGTGGTGTGTGTTTGTGTGTATGTGTGTGTGGGGGTATTGCTCCTGCAGACGATGGTCTAAGTTTTTTAACTAGAACCAAACGACTCAGAGGAGAACCTTGAACAATCTTTTATTATTCAATGTTAATGTGTGTGTGTGTGTGTGTGTGTGTGTGTGTGTGTGTGTTCTGATGGGACGGGGGGAAGGGAGTGTGTGTTGAGGAAATTGGGAGCACATGGATCTTGAGAGGGAAGGAATTCTTATCTCCACATTTTCTCTCAGCAAATTCCACACATCCTGCGTTCCACCAGCAGAGCCTGGGCTTTTCCACAATAAAACCTTCCCCATATGGGCATGGCTGGACCAGACTGACTGTGTGTGTGTGTGTGTGTGTGTTGTGTGTTTATATCCCTCTGGACGTTTGGACTAGGGACGTTCAGAACGACCAGAAATCTAACCACATCGAGGCAGAACAAAAATTCTGTTTTTAGGCAGAAATTAGATCTGAATTT
>NW_021629895.1:0-54716 GCF_900700375.1 Denticeps clupeoides
TTTTTTTTTTTTTTTGCTTTGGTACCATTGACCCTGGTTTGTGGTTTGTGGTTGTATAGTTCCATCCAGGGGTCAATCTGTTTTATAGATGATGTCTTCTGATGAATAGCGGTACTTAAATGGATGGGTGGTTTTAGAAAGTGGCTGGATGGTTGATCTGTTGTTCTGGAAATAGGGTTACACCTTCTAAGTGTGGCTTTATTCAACGTGCATTAAATTACTGTATGCACCTTTTTGAACACATGCATTGTGTAAAATAATAAATCCAGATTAAGACATTACTTAAAACTTCATCAAACAATTTGAAACCTCTGATTTTCTTTTTTTTTCACAAATGGCCACAATTCCCCCCAAAAAATTATCGATACTGTTGAATTAATCCTTTAAATGGGCAGTATTATCATCTCAGCTGCACTTTGAAGACTTTGCTTAGACTGGTGCCCTGCCAGGGATTGTTGAGAGAAGCACAGCTGGATTCTACAGCTAGAGTTTTTTTTTTTATCTGCCAGTGTTCTGTCTGGATTTAGGCAGCAAATTCTTGGTGCTGCGTCTAAGGTGTCATTCAGAAGAGGTATCTTCTGCACCAGGTTCCCTCACACACTGCCCTGAGTGCTGATATCAGGGAGGAGAGCAGCTCGGTGCACTAGCACCGTACTGCGTTGGAGTCTCTACTCGGTTAGAAGCACACACACATAAACACACAGTGAATGTATAATCACTGGTGTATTAGCATCTCTAGCACTCGTCGGTGGTCTACACACTGATGCCATGTAGCTGCAGGAAGAATAAAAAGTAGTAAGTGCGCTGTCTGTGGTGCTGATTGCTGAGATTCTTAGGAGTTACATTATTCTCAGACCAGTCAAATCTCGTGTGTGTGTGTGTGTGTGGTGTGTGTTGGTTCTGCATGATTTAGTCCCTTATCCAGACCTGCGAGAACAAAGCGGTGGCATGTACGTGTGCCCTTTCACAGGGCGGTCCCCTCTTTCATCAATCACTGCTGTCTAATCGCATTCAGCCCTAAAAATAAAAAGGCTTTTTTTGCGGCGGTCCTCTTTGGCACCCCGCTCACATACACGTTTTCATATTCATTAAGATGCTGCTTATTCAAATGTATGCGACTGAACTTCGGTGAGTCCTGAGCTGAAAAAAAAAAAAAAAAAAAAAACACCCGCTTGTTCTTCTCCCGCATAAATTGCTGTTTCTCTGTGTATTTATCAGTCCTGCCGTATGCGGGTAGTGCAGTTTTGGGGACAATGGGAGTTATCTTTACTACAGAGATTAGGGCGGTGTGTTTGCAGAGTGCATGTAATTGCTCTGTGCGCAGGGTGAATGATTAGCCCCCACATGGAAGCTGGGTGTGTGTGAGGGTGTGTGTGTGTGTGTGTTGGATCCTGCTGCCTGGGCTTGCTGTTCACAGTGCTATAGAAACCGAGAGTCTGGAGAGTAGCGCTCATTCTATCTAGGAGCAGGGGAGGGAGAGCATCACCAGCAGAGAGAGGGAGGGACAGAAAGAGAGAGAGAGAGAGAGAGAAAAGGGGGAAAAGTGTCAGAGGGGAACAAAAGAAAGGAGAAACGGGGACAGACAACCACCGGTGAGTACAGCTTGTCACTCCTTGTAAGATCAGAGCGTTTTTTTTTTTTTTTAAGAGCGTGAAGCTCTTATAGCCAGTGGGGTTGTTGCAGTTCTGCAGGCTGATGTAAAACATGTTGCTGGTACAAGTGGGTGTGGAGTGTCCAGGTTGCACTAGGATCTGACAGACTGAGCCACTGGTTCCCACTGGTTCTCTTGCCTGGAAGAAGTTCATTAATCTCTTCATTGTTGCTCAGAGTCAAAGTGGATTTGCTCTCGAGCACTTTTTGTGTGTCTCTCAGTCTTTTTTGTCTATTTTATTATCGGCTGGTTAATATTGTATACGTGTGCATATATTGTGTGTGCACGTGCATAGTCTCATTGCTCGGATTTGCTCGGAAATGAGATTACTGTGTGGCTTTGTTTGTTCGTATTTCACCGGGTCCCTGTCGTTCAGCATTAATATTTGATAAGATTCTGTGAAGTGAGTTTTTCCTGTTGTTTGTTTCGTTTATTACAGTGTTCACTCTGTGTGCGTGTCTGTGTGGACTGAAAGGAACATTGACATTGGGATTGGGATTGCAACTGGAATTATGTAACGTGTAATTAGCCACAGAAGTGGCTGTGTGTTATGAGCCCTGAGGTCCTTCACAGGTTTTTATGGGTTCTCTGCCGACAGGTGTCTGTAGCTGCAGTGTTCTCTGATTAGACTGTGTATGTGTGTGGCTGCATATGTTATATATCTTTACGAAGACCAAACGTCATCTCTAACAAAAAACGTGATATTTTAGTCTAACTGGGGACCTTTTGGTTAGGGTCATTAAAATTGATCATTTAATGTAAACTGTTTAATGTAAAATGTTTATTGTATATAAATGCCAAAATAAGAAATACTTGTCTGGTTTATGTTTAAACAAAGAACAAATTTCATCACAAAAGATAGGAAAACAAATATTTATAAAATATATAAATAAATATTTTTAATTATATAAATAACAAAAATGAATATTCGGCAGATATAGGAAATTCCATTTTAAAAAATTTTACGTGACACTTTAATAAAAATTGATTGAAAGTTTGTTATACATTTAGAAACGATAGTAAAAATTGTATCATCATTGGTCCTCAAAAAACTGTGCAAATGTGTGTATGTGTATCTGTGTGTGTATGTGCATTAATGTGTGTTTCCACTAATGCATAAGTCGTTTCTTTTGATTAGTCATGCAGGGAGTATGTGTCACTCCACATAGCATGACCTGCGTCAGATCATGCCAAGTGTGTGTCTAGTTGTGTGTGGGCATGCTGTGTGTGTCAGCTTTTATAAAGCTTAGTGCAGCAGAAGAAACGAGGGGGACAGTCGGAATTTCTAGCGCTGCTGGAAGCATCTAGATAATATGCTCCTCCATCTGTGAAGCACTGCACAGTGTCCACTGTGCAACAGAGACACCAGCGCAGGGAGAGGCCATCTCCAACTCCCCAGGGACCCTGCCAAGGGAAGCACTCTGTTCCTTTATTCAATTCACCAAATTCCCCGATCTATGAATACCAATTATTGTCCAGATCTGATGATGACATGTGGTAGTAATGTGATTACAGTGCGTCCAGAAACAATACGTGAACAAAACCAGAGCCGGAGTGGAGAGAGCTGAGTAGAGGGAGGTTGAGGATTTGAAACAGAAATGTGGATGGCTTGAACTTCAGCATGAGGGTAAATTCAGTCAGGCATTGTCAGCATTCTGGCATATTCTCTCTCATTTCCCTCTCCCATCCCCCCCGTCTCATCCCTTCCTCACCATCTCTCTCATGTTCGTGACATGAGTACCACTGATATGGTCGACTACTTGGTCTCAACCCACCCCCCACCCGCCCGACTCTATTGCAGAAAGATCAGTGTGAGGAGAGCTGCTGAGTGAGCCAGAGTTATGAGGATTATTCTGGGTATACCAGGGGCTGTCCCCTGCAGCAGGGTTTGGGGCTTCTTTGTTAATATGTCACGCACGTTAAGATGAATGCAAAAGGCTCCCGTTGCTGCTCTGCGAATTGTGCAGAAACAGTCATACTGGGCCAGTCAAACTCCACAGGCTTGTCCCTGGTGCAGATGGCTTTGTATGCATGCATGCATGTCTGTGTGTGTGTGCCTGTCTCTGAGTATGTGGCTGCGAGCATGTTTACGCATGTGTGTGCACTTTTATTCCCAGTGCATGCATTCATGTGTGCATGTTGATAACAGAGTGTGTGTGGGTGTGTGTGTGTGTGTGCATGTTGATTGTGTGCTCGTGTGTGTGCAATTGTGATGTAATTGTATGTGTATGGACCTCCCCAGTGTGCTGTTATAGCAACAGTCTCTCCCAGTACAATAAAGCATGCAGTGGCTTTCGACAGGTGCATCACCAGATCCATTCCCAGAGAGTCTGCTGGGTAGCTAGTCTCCCCATGAAATAAAAAAAAAACATATTGCACCATACAGAGGAGAATGGATGTGGAGCAGGCAGAGTGTATGAAGGTTTGTGTGTGTGTGTGTGTGTGTGTGTGTGTGTGTGTGTGTGAAGGATAGTTCCATCTGATCTATAGTTGCAACTCTGATCGATCTGACTTAATCAATACTTAATGAATAAATACACACCAATCAATATTTAATACTAAACTATCATGTTATTGTTAAAGTTCGTTGTACAGAATATAAAATAACAGTAAACAGTACTGAATAAGCAAAGCTCTGTGGTAAATTAAACAAATATTCTGTCATCCCGTGAGTAAAATTAATATATCAATATAAGATATGAGGATAGTTATTATGTCACTTTAACTTTATGGATTGAAAAAGACAATATCACAGTATACAATAGGAACTCTGTTATTCAGCTTCAACCCTGTGAGTCAATTCTGATCAATATTTAGAGCTGGGGTCCCTGAAGGGCCACACCATGCTAACAATAAAATGAAAAAAGATGGGTTCCTGCTAAAAAACGGAAGGCTCTCTATGCTTAGTAGTTCATGGATCAGTCCCTCTTCATCAATATTTAAGGATCGGAGCTGAATCGGAGCAGTGGTAACAAAGGAAGGCTGGATGCATGCAGCTGATGTGAATTCCTCCATGGTGGAGAGAAGGCGGGGCGGGAAGACGGAACATGGATTTGGAGAAACAATTAGTGTTACACAAGAAGCAATAAATAGGAACAAGTTCAGATCGTAGTCATATCCACAGGCGACGGGGTTAATCCGCAGATTGGGTGGGCAGAGTCAGGAAGATTAACATTCTGATTAATAGCTATGAGGTTGCGGGCGGGTGAAATAATATATCATATACCAGGAAAATATTAATTATGTTCTCCAGAATGTGAACGTATTTTAAGATTCACTTTTCTCCAGGCATGAGTTAGGCAGATTGAACTCCTATTGCAGTAGCTGCCAGCCTACTAATTTGAGCTGTTGTGTATTGTTGTGGCCTTTTTAAATGGCTTGCGTTGGACATGTGGCAGTGACATTCTGATTCTTTTTTTACCCAAAACAGAGCTTTTAACTTCATTTGTTTGCTTAAGTGTAACTGTGGTTACTTTAATATCCCACAGAGATAATGATAAGGAAGTCATTTGTTCAGGCAGGTGGATGATTTATGCATACACATGTACTTAGGTGACATCACAGCTAATTACAAAGGTTGCTTTACTTGGACTGTGTCTTCAACAGAGACCTTCATTTCTGATGACACTATTACTAACTCTTTAATAAAACAGGGCAGAGTAATTTGTCCATGTAAAATACAGTTATTTCTGCTACTTGGCAGCTATGCCAGAAATGCCTTTTGGAAATTGAGGATTTAATTCTGTCTTGGAGGGATGAGCTGGAGGAGCTGACTTGCCAGAAGGAGGCTGTAGAGGCTTTTTGCTCCATCAGATTAAGCTGGGCGGTTATGAGAAAGATCAGCGCCACCCTTGTTCCGTGTCATTGGGGGTGAGGAGAAGACGGTGGTCACTACCACCCCCACCCATGAGACACAAATCACGCAGAGTTCTGCCCTTCAGTCCAACCAGCCCAGCCATCAGAGCTATGGTAGCTCAGGGGGACATTATGACCTGCTGTGTGTGTTTGTGTAGTCGAGTCGGTCTACATGAATAACCAGAAAGACAGTGACTGACCAGACTGACTCAGTCTGTGGGCATTTATTTATTTGAGTACATTGTCGGGTGTGACCCCAGTAACACATTTTCTGAAATGTTCAGAATGTGTGACCCCAGCAGTTGCTCAGAGCGTGTTGAACATTAGCTGCTGTCAATTGTAAAAAAAAAATAATAAATGAGTGACTGGTCTAAAAATAACAACTAAATATACCCAAGATCTGTAAAAGGTTCCATAGGAATGATGTGCTGCTGTAATTTCTAACAAAACAGAGCAAAGAAAGTACAAAAAATATCACTGGTTTCAATGAAGCAATGTGACAAAGCCTTGTGGGGCTTCGTGGGATTGACAGCAAGGAATAGCAAAGACAATTCCAGCTTCAGGTGAATCCACAGGTGGCATCTAATCTGTCTCGCTCACATTATCATATGTAAACAAGATGGGGGGAATTCAAATATGAAACACAATCCATTCTAAATGGACTGTGGCAGAAATAAGAATAGAACTAATTTCAATTAACTTTACTTTGACTTCAGAGAACATAACATCAATCAATACATTCAGTAAATATCACATACAGTAATTCAATAAGCTGATAGACTGTACAAAGAACAAATATTCAAATATTTTACAGTCTGTTTTGACCTTGGGCTTGATCAAAAAATAATTCACACAAACACATTACACATATCTGTGAAAAAACAACTTAAAACCACAAGCCACTAATAGGCTCACTGACCTAAGGAACATTTTCTTAGCTCCAGTGAAAATATTTAAATGCAAACTAGTAATATAAAATAATTGATACTATGTTCTGCATATGAATTGATAGAGACAGAGAATTTCAAGAGCCTCAGTGAGAGTGTAATAACAGAACGTGCAAGCCGTTTCGAAAGCTGAATGTTCTCAGGCAGGATTGATTTCTTCAGCAGTGCTTTAATAATTCAGGCCTCCAGGCTGTCCAGTAACACAGGGGGTTAAATCAGCTGACTTTGGCACAGATTTGCTAGAAGTAGCTAGAACTTTTCATCCCAGCTGTACATCACTCAACTTAGATACTTCTAAGGGGAGGGTCTGTTTATTACTACGGAGAAAAAACATGTTTTTTGGTAAAACCTCCACAACTCCCTCTAAAGCCAGCGCTTCTAATGGGGGACGTGTGACTCGGGGGAACATGCTTTTTTTGCCCTTAGTCCTAGATTTGACAGACATTAAAAGAACTTTGCTGGATTTTCTCTTACTCATCAAACAAAAACCTAGAAATCTTCACTTTCACAAACTTACACACTTGTGTTGGTTTTTCAATTGCTGCAGCCGATAAAATGTGAAAATGCTAAATAATACAGCCGCTCTTCCACTTGCTGCGGTTTTGACACTATGCGATGTTTCAAAATAAATGTTCCAAATGGAAAAACAGAGAATGTTTAATATACATTAATATAGTGCGTTTCAGCTTGGGGTCAAACTACATGTGTAAATCCTCCATGCCCATTCACACTTGTGAAAGCTGTAGATAATAGGTTTAAGGGGGTTTTATTTGAAACGTTGCATACTTTCAAAAGTAAGCAGCGAGTAGAAGACTTCAGCATCTTCACAATTTGTGGGCTGCAGCAGTTGAAACACCATTTGTGTAAGTTGACGTACACGGAGGGCAAAATATCTACTTCTGTCTATGGGGGGTGTAAATCATTGAGAAGCATTGCACTAAAGCTAAGGAAAGTAAAATATGTTATTTGAAAATTGTATAAATTAATAAATATGCACTGTTTCAGTCGAATCTTGAAGTTATTTATTTGAACACATCCTCAGGAAATCAATGCCACCCTCCACCGTCAAGTTATGTTGCTTGTCTTTGGCTTTGGAGCAGTGCTTGAGCAAGGTACTGTCCCCACACACTGCTCCCCGGGCGCCTTTCATGGTTGCATACTGCTCACTAAGGGTGATTGGTTAAATGCATGTCACCATGTGTCATGCAGTGTACCACAATGACGAAAACAATCACTTTCAAATTTCACTTTCATTCTCTGAACATATCTGTTTTAGCCCGCTTACCAATAAAGACTATACTAAAAAAACAAATTGTTGCTTCACCAGGTTTTACTGTGCAAGAATAAGACCTGACTGACTTTAAAGCAGCCGATTCTGCAATTAAAACAGACAGGCGTGCCATGAATCAGTGCTACACAACTATCACATCTCATTACACTCGTTCCATTGCTTTTCTCATCCCGCTAACCTAAGCCCTTCTTTTCTTTCTGTCACTGTCTTCTTTTCATTTTCCTGTCATCTGCTATTTCATTCATTAGAAAAGTTGACAATAATTAAGTATAATGCAACAGCATAATTCTATTGTATGCTGTTCTTTTTCTAATCCTGCAAAGTTTTCATTCCTTTTTTTAAAAAGCAATAAAAGCAACTGAGTCACACCAGTCCTGTGACACATATAGGAACGGTAATTAATTAATTCACTTCTGTTGCAATTTAATGGAACCCTGCCTACACATTCTCAACAGGAATGGTGACGTAAATCTGGTACAGCCTGGAAGACAGGGGACCACTGTGACAATTGTCATCAGTGGTGACAAATGTCTATTAGATGATTTTCAAAGGCTGACTTTGTTTTGACTGACTTGCTGACAGTTCTTGATTTGTATTTCTTTATATTTAGCTTATTAATTTAGCTTATTAATATTGAGGAGCAAAGGCAAAGATGCAAAACAAAAAAGCAATTAGCCTGTTGGAAATGCCATCCTGAAATAGCACCATCATTAAGAATTTTCAGAATTTCAAGAAAGTGCCGTTATTATTTCAAAATGATTCTTATTGGAACCATCACATATCCAAGGATTTAAAGGTCATTACCATGTAACATACTGTGATCAGTACATCATCTTATACATGGAACATAATACTTCTATAGCTGTGTGGGCTTTTTTTTTCTAGTGAACCCATAGTTCCATTTAATGGTCTCTAAGATGAGTTCCTTGACATGTCAGAAAGCTATTTGTCTCAGGGACACAATGTAAATAACAGCTCTGTCAGCTATTAGGCAAATGCTTAACCACTTTTTGTTCTGTACCTCTTGCTGTTTTCCATGCACGATTAAACTGGGGTTTTCAGAATAAAAAGAGGGTGGTCATCTTTTAGATATTTAACAATAAAATGATAATGATAACACTTCCTAATTCCAATAAACTTAATCATGAGCAAATATGAGCAACAGTTTGGTGTGCTATGATTCATTAATGATAAATCAACATTGCATAAATCATTACAGACCAGTTAAAATAGTAAAAAAATAATATAATACTTTAAATAAAGGTCTTAATGTTCCACAGGCAGGCGTGGAATCCTCCATGCTGTTTTGAGTTGTCTGACCCAGTGCCTTATGTGTTAATAACATTTGCAGGCATTTGTCTGCCTACTATTATTTTTACATCTTAGCCAGAGGGATTCTGTGGAAAATTCCACCCACTCAATTTACGCTACTGTTGAATGAAGGGTGTGTTTTTATCTGTGTATAAGAAACAACAAATTCATGCGTGTTTCTGCTTCTTTATACCCTGACTTTTGGGATCACCCAGAAGCTTCTCTAAATAGCCAACATAGAATAGAATAGAATGCCTTTTATTGTCACTATACACAATGTACAATGAGATTAAAAGTAGCTCCTTCAGTGCAGACATGAATGTAGTAAATAGAGCAAGAAAATACAAATATACAAAAATACAATACAATAAGGTCCAGGAATTACAAAGTGAAGATATAGTGAAAATAAATAACTGAGATGGTTTTAAATACAGTGTTTATTAAGAATATGCACTGTTCAGTATGTAAGAGCATCGTCTGGAATATTTGGGCAGCCACTTTCATACAATCTTCTTTTTTGTCCTGTCAGAGATCATGCTTTGGTGGAAAACAGGTGCTTGTGTTACTTCTTCACACTTTAATCACACCTGGAATCACGGTGCAGTGGTGGCCTAGTGGTTAAGGAAGCGTCCCCGTAATCAGAAAGCTCACACTGCTCCCCGGGCGCCTGTCATGACTGCCCACTGCTCACCAAGGGTGATGGTTAAAAGCAGGACACATTTTGTTGTGTGCACTGTGTGCTGTGCTGCAGTGTTTCACAATGACAATCACTTCACTTTCACTTTTCCACTGCCCTTATTTCAACCTTGATTCCGTGACTTAGTAAGTGCTGCAACAGTTGTGGACAGATGCCACACTGGTTTTTGAGATGAGTTGCAGTAGATTGTGTCACCCAGAGACACACATCTTCAGGATGTGTTTAAAGCTGACACCCCGCTTTGGCACAGAGATGAACCACCTGAGACGCTTCATCCTAAGCTGAGAAGAGTCCCTTGCAGTCTGTAACCGGCATGAAAAGTGGTCTCTAGCCGTTGACTCTCAGTGCACAGCCACGTTGTAGGAAATCACACCAACCTGTAACATTGTTTTGCAGATGTTAATATCTGTTAAGATAGTTTGGAGAGGTTTGCTAGGTTCTAATTAATACTAAATGAATCTAGGCATAGTTAGAGTCAGACATGAATCCTCAAGTTAATGACATTAATACAGCATTATAAATGGGCTAGTTAGTTTAATTATGCCGTGCTCTTTACATTTGTTACATAACAACGGTCCAAAATAACATTCATACGATAACAATCATACACACAAAATGCTTACAAAGTCACATTTTATACACTTATGCCACTTTAACCAAGTGCTGTCACATACAATTAAATAATTAATTAACCCTGTTATAATAATCAATCTTCAGGCATAGTTCTGTGCTGCCAAAAAGCATAATTAATTTTCAAATTTTTAATGATTAGTTGGATAAAGAATACAAAAATGAATTACAAATCTATCAGACAACTCATTGCCTTAAGGAAAAACAATCTAACTAGGGCAGAGCTGTTAACAGTGACAGTTTAGAAACCCAGGATGTTTAAGTTACCTTGTGTGTACATTAATTACACAGGTTTTAAATAATTGTGTGATGCTGTATCATTTTTATTGTGTCACTCAGTGTTCCTGTATCAGTGAGCAAATAGCCCTAGGTATGCTTTCTTTCTACGTTTCCTACCTAAATTATTCATTATGTAATTGTTTCATTGAGTCTGATATAGTCTGAAAGCCACATGTTCCATTTGGGAGAAACCAAAAAGTCAGCATAATGTGTAAAATCACAACCTAAAAGGTTTTATATAAATTTACATCTGTATGCTGCAACTATTGTAATACAACCAAATTATTGCAAAAGCAAATAATAAAGCAAATTATTTTTGTTATACAATATGCAGTATTTCCATTATTATTTGACCTTCCACATCATTATAATAATTTTTGATTCTTATATTTACTATGTACTATAGCTGTTATGAAGGGTGTTTGTGTCCGTGTGTGGATCTGTTCACACTTGAGAAAATTGATTGTAAAAAAACTCACCTTGTTCTGCGTACTCAGCACCTTGCCAAATACACCAACTGTATCAGATGTTCCCAGTCAGCTCGTGCCTCTAAAATCAATTCTTTGGACATGTGCACATGTATTTTTTTTTTTTTTTTTGGCCATTAGTGCAGTGGCAATCTGTTTTTTTTTTTTTTTTTTTTTAAATCAATGATCTAATTTTGCCCCCACCTTACATTCTCATGCCACCCAAATCAATTTGCAGTGAAATTACTATGTCCTGTATGATTCCTGCTAAATGCAGGACTTCGGTAAAAACTGACATGAGTTAGTAGCACGTAACGTCAAGCGCACACAGTGGGGATGGGATTTAAGCTAATTTCCGCTGAGTAAGACTTTTATTATAAAAGAAAAATCTTCTTATGGGTGTCAGTGACTACTCTTTAGATTAAACACTCTCTATATTGCACACACACACATTAGAAAGCAACACTCAGTTCTGCGTATTTATTCTGTGATTGCCTGAGGGGAGGTTGGGGTGTGAGCGGAGAAAAGATGAGTGACTGTGAGAAAGTGTCAGGGGCTTCGCTATAATGAATTTGCTGACCATAGAAAAGTAGGAAAGACTCTGAACTTTAAAGCCCTGAAACAGAGCATCGTCTGTTCGGGTTCCAAGATGTGCACTCAGCTCATCTGCTCGAGTGAATAGCCTTTTCTCTGAGGTCATTTCAACTAATAGTGATTAGCACAAGCACTGCCGTTCCTAGCACATTTGTTGCCCTTGGCAAGCGTCACCCCTAATAACCATAACCCTGCCCAACCCCATCCGTCCAGTGGTCAAATAATCAGCTGCATGACAATGTCATTTTAACAACTACAATAAAAAATATAGTAAGTGTGATTCGAACCTGTGACTTTGTGGCTTTCATAAGCAAGTATGTTACCCACTTACTGTCAGTAGTTAAAGGGACAGTCCCCCCCTGGAGACACTCAGGGTTAAGTGTCTTGCTCAGGGACACAATGGTAGTAAGTGGGGTTTGAACCCCAGCAGGGGAACTCAAGCATGGGATATGTGGTTGGTGAATGGTGTTGATGTATTTCTGCAAATGCCCCCTCCACTCTCCTCCATGTCCCGCCTCTCTCATTATGATTTAAAGTACCACACATCGAAACTGCACCTCATGAGGAAATCTCATTGTGTGGCTTCCTAAAAGTAGCTGCAATTCTGCAATTAGGTTGAATTTCAAGGTTGAAACTTCAGATGCAGTACAGTACATTTTCATTACAGGGGACCTTTAAAAGTCCGTGATTGTAAATCTGAGTACACTAATAAAATATTAGACACTAAGCATGCCACAACACAAAGACAAACTCAAGTGTGAAATCTATTCAATTACGTTTATCCACTACAGCAGCACTTTCTCGTTGGCCAGCAATCATTCAGATGACCCAGAAGCTCTGGCTTAATGGAATGATGGAGAATGTGGTTCTCATTCCAGTTCCTGCCAGAATGTTTTCATTCCAACCTTCTGTGCTTTCAACCTGCTGGGATTCAAACCCCACTTACTACCTGAGTGTGGTTCAACACCCCACTTACATTCCAATTGCAGGGCCAGTGGTGCAATGGATAACGCGTCTGACTACGGATCAGAAGATTCTAGGTTCGACTCCTAGCGGTTAAGTAAGCAGCCCCATAATCAGAATCCCGATCCGCCAAGGTGCCACTGAGGTGCCACTGAGCAAGGCACCGTCCCCACACACTGCTCCCCGGGCACCTGTCATGGCTGCCCATTGCTCATCAAGGGTGATGGGTCAAATTCAGAGGACAAATTTCACTGTGTGCTCCGTGTGCTGTGCTGCTGTGTATCACATGTGACAACCACTTCACTTTCACTTTTACATTATTAGCTTCACAAGTCACCTGATATTAATAAACCAAGGGATGGAATTCAAACTTTCTGTCACATGCCTTCATGAATCGATTTAGGAACCCATCCTAGTGATTTGTTTTCACGTTCATGATATAGCAGCTCCCTGCCGCTTGTGCCCGCCACTTATACACTTGCTTTTTCTCAGCTCTTCCTCAATTCCTCACCTCAACTTCTATCATGGATGCATTTTGACCACCTTGTAGTTTGTTGCATAGAGGATCAGTTTTTTCACTTGTTTTTCTGGTATAACAATACTTTTTTTTCTCTCTGACAATTGTTTTGGAGCCTCGACCCTTCTTGGTTTCTATTTGTGTTAAAAAAAAATAGCAACTGCATCCTCCATCCTCCAAATAGCAGTGTGACAGGGGGGGGGTGGCCCTTTCTGAACACAATACAACAAGCTATTTTGACCCCTAACAGCAAAATAATGTTGTTCTATCACAGGAACAGACAAGGAAAACAGACCTGCTGAATAAACTAATGTAATGCATTTTCATTCTTTCATGATGCTGCACCATTTACATTTATAAGAGTGTTCTTTCCTGATTTAATTACTATTGAATGGAACATATTGCAGCTCTATTGTTAGGTGAAGTCATTGACTGGTGACCACCTGTGGCCAGTCAGTAATAAACATAACATTTTAGTCAAAATGAATGCACTTATATAACCTTTATACACACACACACACAGTGCATTTATTTATTGCCAGAGAATCTAAGTGATGTGCTTTGGTGTCTGATTAAACCCAGTAATCACCACTGTCTGTAGAAAAAGTCATTATAAGTCAGTAGTTAGGGAGCCAGGCATGCTAATGGAAGGTTGCTGCTCTGCATTACTGATGAGCAGAGATGAACAAAAATAACCCAACAGTTCCAAGTGAAGACCACATGCCTGTATATAAAATACTAACTGAATAACATTTATAATCTCATTACGGCCATTTCTTTGTGGAAAGTACAAAGATCAGTTTTGCACACAACCAAGTGGAAGGTCTTAAAGTATTTTCATAGTATGTAGTTTGTATCTGAGAAAAGTGGTCAGAGGAAGCAGAAATCAAGGTCATGGGTACCCAAGGTTTTGTTGATGCTCATGATTTCATTGCTGTAGCACAAATAACTGAAATACTTTGAGAAGGGGTCAAAGAAGAGTGCATCATAGCTCATTGTGTATGGGGCCGGTAACTGCACACCAGTCAGCATGACTGCCCTTACAATGTTATACACAACTGGTCCATGGAAGAATGGAAGAATGTGGTCTGGACTGCTTAATGATATCAGCCAGAGAAGGCTTTCACCTTCATGGAATATTATTCTGTTTTGGAACAAAACAATTATTGACTGGTCTGTGATATTAGCTTTGACATTATTGGAGAGGTACATAGAGTACTTTGCAAAAGTTTTAGGCAATAGTAAAATTAAATAATTAATGGTGCTCCCAACAATTAAATTGTTCAGGAAAGGACTATCTAAAAGTGTAAATCACGCAAATAATAATTATTAAAAAGTAAAAGTGGCAATAATTAAATTTGATTTGAGAAAAACTGATATCTACAGATCTACTACAAGAACTGTGGGTTGGTGTCTACCCTGCAAAACAATTAATAATCTCAGTAGTAGTTATCAGGCTCTTTTAGTTATGACTTCCCTGTCAATGTGAAGAGGTTTGATTGATTTATGGCCCTATCTGTAGGAAATGAGTGTTATAATTTATGGCAGCCCCATCCTTCCTGTGACCCTTAGCCAGCCCACCCCCACCTGCCCCTTTCCCAGTTCGCACCTTTGACAGGCCCCCAATGTTGGAATGTTGGCTTTACATGTGGCAGACTATGGAGTATCACAAATTTATGGGTAAATTGTGTTCTTCATTATCACAGGTCACATCTACACATCATCCTAAAGCTTTGGTGGTAACTACCATTGAAGATTTTTTCTTCAGAGAGTACATCTATATACTGTTATTGAGGCAGTGGTGCTCCCTTTTCGCCTGTCATGGCTGCCCACTGCTTACCAAGAGTGATGGTTAAAAGCAGATGACACATTTCGTTGTGTCACCGTGTGCTGTGCTGCAGGGTTTCACAATGACAATCACTTGACTTTCATACCTATTGGAATTGACAGATGTCAGAATTGACCATTGTCACATCATACCATTAACAGTTCTATTGAAATGCTCAACAATGCTAGCTTTTAGGTCACGTCCTGTGGCAAAATGGTGGATACCGTATTTACTAATTACATTTTGAAAAACTCTGTACCACGGTCAGCCTGCAGTTTTTGGAGAAATCTGCCATATTTCAGAATGGTTTCAAATGCTCTAGTCTCCTCAGCTCTTGTCTTGCTTTCTAAAATATGTTCCCACATAAATTTACTAAATATTTCTATGCATGTTAGCATGTATTTATAACCATAATAACCATTTCCTCTGAATACATAGACATGTCAACAAGGTCTGCTTGAAATTGCCTGTTTTGAAATTGTCTAATTGTCAAAAGTTTTTGTAACTGAAAAGAAATATAAACGTTCATAAACATTCAGCATAAACATTCATAAGTCGTTTTCATGCAGCTTAATAACACACTTAATGTTGTGTAACAACATTGTGTAACAACAGAGTTATAATATGAGCTATTCTAAAACTCCAATTACACAACATGGCAAGTTTCATCAGCGTTTATACACATTTATACATTTATACCTCAGAAATTCTACTGACTAAAACCATATGTTTTTAAGATCGGGCAAACGTTCGCAACATGTGTTAATGTTAATGTGTTAAAATTCCGCACCTCATCAGCAATGATATTGCTGGTATATATCTCCCAAGAATGTTGGTGATAAATTGGTATGTCTCTGGCTGTAAAAGTTTCTGTTTTATTTTGTTAAAGTTGGCAATGTAAAAATATGCCTCTGGTTCATTGCTGCCTCTGGCTTGGGTGATCCACCATGCATCCGTAACAACTTTCCCATACTAATCAACCAATGATACGTTGAAGGACTTTGCACATACAGGTCTTCATGAGTTCAATATCTTGCCTGGCTGTGCAATCCAATTCGTCACCACCCAATGGATTTATGTCCTCACACGGTTGTGTCACCCCCTCAGGGGGCTCCTCATCCAGGGATTGCGGTGTTAGCTGGTCTGCAGATGATCGTCCAGGCGTGTATGTTAAATTCTGATCCCCCAGCTACAGCCTTCAGCAGTGGATGGTTCTCCAGAGCGTTTTTCAACCATAGTCCAACAGGATCTGTGACCAGTCAATGTCTTGTGTCCGGATCTTGGGTGGTTCTACTTTTTAGTGGCCTGCCGGGATGGGCGGTGATTCAGGACTCCACCCCTTCATCCAAATGAAAAAGCCAGACCCCGATCTCCCTGTATCCGGAAATTTCACTCCATTTTACCAACCGGTCAATCTTTTGAAAACGTTGTGAAGAATGTCCTTTCACAGGTACATCACTCTCAGGCCTTGTGAGTTGCTATACTCCTGGTATTATCCATGGTGTACAGTTTTACTTGACATTCTTCCTTGTCAAAAACATAGCCACAAACAATATGATAATATCCAGTCATATTCGTCACGGTCTGTAAGGTGTTGAAGAAAATTCCCCAAGCTCCGAGGTCTTCTTCTTTTCCAAACAAACAGCATTTCACAAACAGTTATCATGTTTGTAACAGGTGTCAAAAGGACAAAGCCATTATTCAGAAACATTAACCACTACACAATGAACCAATAAATTAATGAGACATTCCAACATTGGGGGTCAAAGGCTGGCTGAGGGTCATGGGAAGGTAGGAAGGAAGGGGCTGCCATAAATTATAACACTCCCTTCCTAAAGACAAAACCATAAACTATATGGTATTCCCCTACACAGTGGCAGAAGAGGGAGAATAAATCTTGACCTTTTCCTTTAGAGTGACAGCTAGGTCCGTAATACAATCAAGCTGTGCATACAGTAAACTAGTCTTTATTTACATGGGTAACAATTTTATGCATTATTGCTAATTCCACAGAGTCCGGATTCTGGATTGTAATATAGAGGTGAAATCTCCACACAATTACAAATGTATATATATTTTAAATCAATGGTTGCTGCCAAGTTTAATTTGTTGTTAAAAAATAACAGGGAATGACCCCCTACTAACAGGGAATGAAGGTACACAGTACGAGTGTATAGTACGCTGTGGCCATAGATACATGGGGGACCTTAGGTTGAAGCTTTTGGGGCATTGGTGGCCTAACGGGTAAGGAAACATACACCTAATCAGAAGATTGCTGGTTCCAATCTGGAACCGCCAAGGTGACAATGAAGTGCCACTTAACAAAGCACTGTCCCCACACACTGCTCCCCGGGTGCCTGTCATGGCTGGCCACTGCTCACCAAGGGTGATGGTTAAAAGCAGAGGACACATTTCGTAGTGTCACCATGTGCTGGACTGCAGTGTTTCACAATGACAATCACTTCACTTTCTCTTCAGTTTCATAAATATTGCAGCTTCTTCAAGTGACTATCCAAGTGAGGAGGTGAGGTACACCTACTGAACACTGAATACTGAAAGGTGGACTGGTGGGGTGTAATAAAGGTTATCCCAGATGGCCTTCTTTACATGAAGTTCCAGAATAATAGAACACTTTATGGGTTTATTTATAATATAATTGTGAATATTGCAAATGCACAGTGCATATACTACAGACATATGCACTACAGTTCTTTGTTCCAATTATCTACATCCATTTTTTCCAAAGCCCTAAGCAGGGATTGTTTTTTTTATTGCTCCCATTAATTACTTGTACAGGCTCTAACATTCTGTGCCCATGAATTTGAAATGGATTTCAGTTTTCATACATTGGATAAAGATACATTAATACAACAGCAGTATTAAAGGATCACTAATGCCCCAAATAAAGCTAATACAGATCAATATTACTGTAATAGTAGGTGTCTAGAAGTTGGAAGGAAAAACTATCAATCTTTTCTGCCCTTTTTTATAAATTTTTTATCAGTGTTCTCACTTCAGTTGGTTCTTCTGACAGCTGTTCCACAGAGGGATCCTCTCAAAGCACCGAGATTGTTCTCTGTGTGCAGTAGATGAGGAGACGTTCAATATGTCCATCACCATAATGCTGCAGGATCATGCAGGATCATTAAAGCTTAGCCCCATCTCCCTGCAGCACATCTTAATCGCCACATCGGACTTTTCCTTCTTTCATGTCACACCTCTGCTGCACAAGGTGATAATGCGGGTGTCGTTTTACAGCTAGAAGTGCACTTGTACTTCCTACACAGCCCAGTCTTTGATATGACAGCAACATGCTCAGAAAAAAAAAAAGATGACAATACACTGAGGGTGCTTTGACCTTTTCAATGCTGTATTGCTTAACCTGAGATACAAACCAGGTTGTGTAACAACAGGATATACAGGCAGAAAAACCAAGATACAACATCAAATTTTGAGCAAGAGCCACAGAGAATTATATGTAAAGATTGCAGAGCTAGTGAACAGAATGAGTTTTAAACAGCAAAAGAAGTGATGAAGTCAAAGGGGCTTAAATATGTGAGGTGAAGAAACCTACACAGAAATCAAAGACAAGAGACAGGATGAGAAAAGCTACGGTGTAATGAGAAAACTGCAAAGAGTTAAAGAAGCTGACTGTTCAGCAAGTAACAAGACCAGCAAGGGGTGCCAGGGCGCTGCGAGTCGGGCACATTAAACCAGTCAGAAGGGATTATCTCAACTATAAAAAACATATATATTTTGTAATTGCGTATATTGTTAACGAATGTGAAATGTTTTGCTAACACTGTAGGGTGCTGAATGGCTGTGTGCGCAGTTTATTTAAAGGTGTCAGAGTTGTCCACCTGGAAATGTAATACTCTGGCTAATAAGGGGAATCTAAAATTCATCTTTTTAATGTTTCTGAAATGTCTTCTGACTGA
This sequence comes from Denticeps clupeoides, assembly GCF_900700375.1. NCBI lineage: Eukaryota > Metazoa > Chordata > Actinopteri > Clupeiformes > Denticipitidae > Denticeps > Denticeps clupeoides. The sequence continues at coordinate 18,969 of NW_021629895.1, forward strand.
AATTGCCACCTGTCTGTTTTTCTGGAGATGCTCCAGAAAAGTATTCAAAAGCACATTTTTCTCTTATTCCAAAATTGATTCAATTCATTTTCCCCTCAGAATTCCCTACACACAACACCCCATAATGACAGTTAAAAAAAAAAGGTTTTTATATAAAAAAAAAAAAACGTGATAAAGGGCATCTGGATTTACAGCCTTTGCTAAATACTTTATTGATGCACCTTTGGCCACAATTACGGTGTCAAGTCTTTTTAAATATGATGCCACAAGCAGTTTGTCCCATTCCTCTTTGCAGCGCCTCTCAAGCTCCATCAGGTTGGATGGGAGGTGTCAGTGCACAGCCATTTTAAGATCTTTCCCTCTATTCTGACTAGTCTCCCAGTACCTGTAGCTGAAAAACATCCACACAGCATGACCACAGAATTTTGATTCTCATGGTCTGAGAGCCCTTCAGGTGCCTTTTGGCTAACTCTGTGTGCCTTTTACTAAGGAGTGGCTTCTTTCTGACCACTCTGCCATACATGCCTGAATATTGGATTGCTGCAGAGATGGTTGTTATTCTAGAAGGTTCTTCTCTTTCCACAGACAGAGCTCTTGGTCGGGTTCTTGGTCACCTCTTTGACTAAGTCCCTTCTCCACCAATTGCTCAGTTTAGGTGGCCTCCTGTCTCGGAGGTCTAGAGACAATTCGTTTGACTTCATGTTTGTTGGTTTGTGCTCTGACATGTTCCGTCAACTGTGGAACCTTATATAGACAGGTGTGTGCCTTCTCCAAAGCATGTCCAATACAGATTTTTCCAAAAGTGGACTTCAATTAAGCTGCAGAAACAGTCCGGTCTAAACTGAAGAAATGTGTAGTTAATGGGGTTTTCTACACATTGCTGTTTAACTTAAACTTAAATAATATACACTATCAGTCAATAGTTTGGATGCACCTACTGTGAGAAAGTTATGGAGACTAAGATGGAAGCCTGTCACAGGGGGAATTCGATGACGTAGTTGCAGACATACTTTCGGCGTAGGGATGAGCCGTCGTACCGGTAGAGGACACTGGGCGAGCGGGGCAGGAGGACCGGGGGCGCCTGGCCGGCGAGGAATGAGGAAGTAATGGACGCGCTGCAACGCAGCGGGGAGTCAGTTCGGGATCTTTGGGAAGGACCGGGGCAGAGGAGAACCGGAAGACGGCGGGTTTCAGGATGGTTCGGTATCTTTGGGAGGACGGGAGTAGGTCTTGGGCGGCAGAAAGGTAGGGGAGCATGGAATCCCGTCTTAGCCGAGGGGTCAGGTAGGTTCAAGGTCAGGGGCAGGAAGAGGTTGTAGTCAGGAAGTTCCGGTCGGGGTTCCTTTCGTGGTTTCCAGGGGATCAGGCAATTCTCGAAGTCGTGGGCAGGCGAAGGTCGTATTACGGGAATCTCAATTATCGTAGGTCGTGGGTAAGAGAGCTAGCGTCTCTGGCGAGTAAACTCATACAACTCATTTAACTCATACAACTCATACAAAGAGCGGGCGTGTCTCCTTGGTGTTACCTCCCTTTTATACTTGCCACCGCCCGCTTCCATTTCCTCTTCCGGGTTGCCATCTCCCAGGCTGGTGAGGTGCCCTCTAGCGGGCTGGAGGCGCGTTGGCCATGACAAAGCCATTTTAAAGAATCCAATGCAAGAAACATATTTAGTTTTTTTGTGGCAGGGGAAAGTCACGTATGTTTTTCAGACTGTTTTGTTTACTAGTGGGTTAATTGTTGTCATCATTAAAAGCCACTTCATGAGATGCTCATTAACATGAGTGAATGATAAGAAAGTGTTCAGTATAAACCTTCAGGTCTGTTGGAAAACATCCTTGTTGTCTAACTTAAGGTGATGGAGAGAAGCCAAGAGTGTGAAATGCTGCCATCACAGCAAAAACTTCCAGCTTTGGAGTGACTCAAATGTTCAATATTTTGCCTAGTTTGCTTTTGTGTTTCTTTAATATACAATTATTATTGTTCATTATATAATTATTTGTTTGTTTATTATATATAATTATTTCATGTGCTATTTCATAATCTTGGGTCTTGTCTTATAATCTAAAAGACCCATAAATTAGTAGGTGCATCCGAATTTTTCACTGGTAGTGCATGCATTCAAATCAAGGTAAATGCTTGAATTACATTGCAAATTTCAGACCAGCAAGCAGCATTAAGACTATGAAACATGCATTCTTTTAGTTTCTCTAAACTGTATTTTCCTAATTGTATGAAAGCTTATTCAGCCACTTTATGTGATTTACAAGATAACAAAATGAACTTGTGGAGTGTAAAATGATATGCATGATTCTAATTTGTTTTATTCCAAAATAGATATAATGTGTGCACTATTAACTGTCATGAATGCTTTGGCACTTTCATGCAGATAAAACGAACTGACAGATATGCAACCCTGGGAATAATTGGCAAGTTTCTATAGAAACCAGGTTGCATTTCAAAATAACGCTTGAAGAGAACAGCTTCAGGGCTTGAGTTTGCTCTTTAGCTGGGATTGAAAAGCGGATTCAATTAATTCAATTTTGATGCCTCATTGTAGACTGACTCACCGGCACTGTTCACTGTTCAGACTGCTTTTCCTGCTCATCCTGCTTTTTATCTTATTTTTTTCTGTCTCCTTCTCCTTCCATTTGATGAACACAAACGCATATTTGTTTTGCAGAAAGAAAACCACTCTTCCAAGACTTGTCCAGATTACTGGTTTAATTGTTGATTCTCTACTTATTCAGGAAACGTATTGCAGCTTTTATGTGTACAAGGCCATACGAACTGATGTCCCTTGATCTGGTTAGAGTGTCTGTGGACGAATTACAACCCACATTCACCCTGTAGGATGTAATCACCAGGAAGGAAATGTTCCTTGTCATTAATAATTTTCTCAGATGAGCTATTTAAGGTCTCCTCTGAACCTTGGACTTTCCTTTGATCCTGTAGAAACAGCAAAAACAGTCAGACTTCATTCACAAAGTTTATCCAACCCAGGGGATATAAAGAAAAAGGTGCGAAGACCACAGCAAGTTTGTGTAAAGATATGAGAAAATAAACATTAAACAGTTTACATTTTTCTCATGATAAAACTTATTAAAACAGATCTTTATAAGGCAAAGATGAATATGATAGGATATGTAATGTAGCATGAAAATGAAAAGTTTCATTTGGACTGAATATATGCAACTCCATAAATCCCATTTTAATTCATTAACTTGATTTCAGTCTGATTATATTTTCGCCAATATTAGTAAGAACAACACACAAAAATGCAACCTTCACTGCAGCTTGACTATGACAATCTACATTCATTAGCATCAAATTGTTTTAAACATGGCCAACAGGGATTCAATTTTTAATAAAAATGATTCTAAGAGGAATTTGTCATAAATTTTTGCTCATCAGCCACAAACAAACACAAACACAGGTCCGCATTGCTGATTGCTTGTCTTGTCCGCGCTCCGGTGCACCGGACTTAGCAGTGCAGGGAGCTGCCAATCGATGGGCAGGGCGCTTTTCCACCGTGAAAAATCCTGAGAAAATGACCGGTGATTGATCGCCGTTGCGCTTCGTGCAGGGGTGCACTCATTAATTGAGCACTAAAGCCACTCCACACCCCTGATGTGCTACATCCCTGAGGGACACACACACAAACACGGACACACTCCACAACATTAGTCGGCTGCAGTCACAATCAAACTCCCTTCCAATTAACAACTATTCAGCGCTGCTTAGTAGATTAGATTTGTGGATTTAAAAAATTAAATTATGGGTAATTAATGAATAATATAGACAGGAAGTAAATCTAAGACAGTATGCTTCACTCCTAACTTGCATTTACGTCCCAGTTTATGGCCTCCTTCTGTTCATAAAAACAGAATCGGCCACACCCAGCAGCTCCTCGAGCCGAGATAAATGAACGACTGCCAATAGTGCAGCATGGTGTGTGGAGCTCTTAACTGTGAGTAATGTCACATGACAGGGAGAATCCGAGGACATGAGGGTGATGGGCAACTGTCCAATGAATCCCGCCTCCATCTCTGATAAACCCTGGCTTCTTCTCAGACAACATTGAGAAAACATTTAGAAAAAGAAATGGAAAGTCTTGAATGGCATAACAGGAATTTTAAACAAACAAAAAAGACAGTTTCACTAAAGTTTCTTGATTCACTCACTGCCAATCTAATTTAATGTAGGACACTCTTTGCTTTTCTTTTCACAGGTGGGGAAATGATTCCGCATCCTTGCAGGTTATTGTTACAATAATCATAATCATATTAATGTCACCACCTTGAAATTATACTCATAATGCACAAGAGTTCCTCCTGAAAATCTGCGAGTGCTCCTCAGATATTGCCCCCCCGGTGAAATTAATGCTTGCCTGGTGCCTGTCGGTGTCTCTGTGCGGTGGTCGAACACTTCAGAGCCTCGAGCGCCAAGCCACCCACAGCAGCCCAATTCACAGATGGAAAAATCTCCTCAGAGAGCTCTTGACACTGCATCTGGAGCCCACAGAGGGCCTGATTGGGAATATATAGGGAATAGATTACATTGGTAGTGAATATAAGATTGCGCTAAGGTGTTAAAGAAGTTGCAGAGTGTGTATGTGTTTGGGTGTGTGTGGATGTCAAGTTTGCATGCATGGAAACATTGCAATTTATTCCTGTTCCAATCACATTACTGGATATGATGTTTAATGGCAAATGCAATTAAATAAAGATGTACTAAATGGCCCTGTAGCACCTAATTTTTTAATTATAATTTAATCAGCACTGACCATGCATCTCTGTTCTTTTCTCTCTCTCTCTCTCTCTCTCTCTCTCTCTGCCTGTACCACTGTGCCATCTGCTTGTCCATATTGAACGGGCATGGGGCTGGTAGATTCGTTTGGGGTGCTGCTGGGGGTGATTGTGCTGTGCAGTTTGGTTCTGCTGCTGCTCGCTGCCTTCGCCTCTTGGAAGCTCTGCTGGGTCCCGTGGTGCGACAAGGCCCCCTCCTCCGGTTCGGCTGCCCTGACGCCGGGTGCCTGTGGCCCCCTGGACCTATTCCCACCTCAGCCACTCCACTCTCCTTGCCTGTATCCGCCCAGTCCCCAGCCACTAATCACCATGGCAACGGAGAAGACTAAGGACCCATTGGGGTCAGTGGGGTTCTTGGAGGCAGCAGTGAAAATTAGCCACACGTCGCCGGACATCCCTGCTGAGGTACAGCTTTCCATGAGAGAACAGTTCCTGCGCAGGAAGGAACGCTTGCAAAGGCAGACAACAGAGCCGGCATCCTCAACCAGGTAACACACAACCCCACAACACACACCTGTATCACATAACTACACACAACATCACACAACAGCATTCATAAGACCAAACATCAAGGAAGAAACATTACAACTGTCATGGCTGCCCACTGCTCACTAAGGATGATGGGTTAAATGCAAAGGACACATTTCGTTGTGTGCACCATGTGCAGTGCTGCAATGTTTCTCAATGACAATCACTTCACTTTCAAATAGATCCCGTATATTGTAAATTTTAATGCAGTGACTACATTCAAAGGCAATGTGGAATGGGTGTCTGGTGTTATGGTGATGTGTGAATGAGCTAAGAAAGACACACGTTTGGTAGCATTCTGCACAACTACATGTAACAATAGTCAGACGTTTGCCCCCTTTACATTCAAAATCCTTAAAAAGAATGTGATTTGAACAATTTTTAGGTGCGAAGTGTGACAAAACTGTAAGTGCCATTTATACGTGAGTACTATCTAAGTAACGTCCCCCCGATATGTCTTGTTTAACACCCAATAATATAAATAATAGGTTGATTATTTGTTTGTTTGTTTTAAATCCACTGGCATGTAGTGTGCAAATGTAAAATATGTGGCATGAAATAAAGCAGAATGAATAAGGTAGACCGGTGAAGCTGACAGCAGATAAGCAGCCAATCATTAAGCATCAGTTCTTTTCCTTTAAGAAGAACTTTCTTTCCAAAGTCGGCTATTCTACAGTGCTCTGTTTTAGTGTAATAATGACTTTCTGCTCCCTGGGTCCCATGTCGGTCCCTCTGCTAAAGGATAATTACTTTAGGGAGCCTCCAAAGCCCTTCATTAATACATTAAACATTGTACAAATACTTAATTAATACTGGACGTATGGGAGGGCTGATTCAAATACATTCAGTACAGCAGTCAGAGCCGGACTCCATCTGTTTGGCTCACTGGTGTTCTTGGCAAAGATGTCATTGCCGGAAAAATGGGAAGTCAGTTAAAAAGCTACATTTAAATTAAGTACTGCCATTTAGGTATATTTTTAATTAGGTATGTATTTAATTAAAGACATTTCATTTAATTACACACACACAAATATAGAGCAAGGTACCATCCCCACACACTGCTCCCCAGTGAAAGTAACTGTTAAACAGCACAGCACACGGTGACTCAACAGAATGTGTTCTCTGCATTTAACCCATATCCCTTAGAGAGCAGTGGGCAGCCATGAAAGGCACCCAGGGAGCAGTGTATGGGGATGGTACCTTGCTCAAGAGCCAACTTGACAGTTTGGGGAATTAAATCTGCGACCTTGAGATCACAAGTCCACTTCCTTAAATGCTAGGCCACCACTGCCATGTTGAAAAGTCAAAAAGAGATTCAAAATAATAGAAATTAAATGCAGTATGTGCAAACCACAAAAATGACTGCTGTTGAAATGTGAAATGATCTCTTTTGAAACTATTGAAAGGATGTTGCACAGGCTTCTATTTGGAATGTTATATATTTAGTTATCTCACAAACTGATACTTCATATGCACCTATTGAAATAAACGCTTGTTGTCAATTGTTAAGTAATACATCCACCAGAATGAAATGACACACAGTGTCTCTCCTGCCATTTCTGAATACCTGATAATGTATTAACATCAAGACTGAGAGTCAAAGGGAGGAAATTGCCAACTGCTGAACCATGACAGCAGAGAAAAGAGAGATGATTATAATGAAAACTGCAAGGCCATTTTCAGAAATTAAATGCTTTTGATTTCCTCACTGGAGCATCAATTTTGCAAAAATACAACAAGCAATTTAATGGAAGCATTATTTGAAACTCAAGAACCCATTTACATTACGACTTACGATTGTCACAAGCATGCGAAAGACAAAACAAATTTCCTCAGCCTTAAATGAATAGCTGGGTAGTAGGTTACACAAACTAACATTGTTTACATCTGGAATGTTATTACAGTTTTGGAATGGGGCAAGAGTCCTTTTATTATGTTACTGTGTCGCAGAGAAAAGGTGAAAAAAAATGTGAGAGTAAAATCAATCCACTGACTCTAAATTGCTGTTAATACTCTAATCATTATCTCAGTGTCCCTATCTGTGAAATGTTAATATACCCAAGGTATCAAATTGCTATTGTGATAGAATTTGCTATGGGGGCCACATTATGGAGCAAGGGTGTGAGTTGGAATCTCAACTCAGACCATGGACTTTGCATGCTCTCCCCATGTTGGTGTGGGTTTACTCCAAGTTCTCCGGTTTCCTCCCACCATGATGTACACTAAGTGGATTGGCGACTCTAAATTAACCGTAAGTGTGTGTGTGTGTACATCAGGGTGTGTGTACCCTGTCAGGGTGTGTGTACATCATGGTGGGAGTGTGTGTACCCTGTGGTGGACAAACCGTGGGTGAGATTGAGATAATTTGCTATGTGCTAATTGCAGGTAAATATGATCTATGTCAAATTCAGATGATTCAGTATTACTGTTCCAGTTGCCTTAAAACAAGTCTCTTAACCCTTCACACAAAACCTATCAGCACTACAGACTGCTCCTCCGTTAAACTCAGGAATACATACGGTTGCGTGGCGGGGAGGGATGTGTCCTATCACCTCCAAGGTCGGCAGTTGGAAGTCAAGTCCTGGCTGTGTGTGTGTGCTGAGTCTTGCACACTCTCTCTGGGTGAGCATGGCCGCAGGTGTGAATGTGTGACTGAAGGATGTGTGTAGGTGGGCTGGCACCTTGTCAAGGACCTAATGACCCAAGCTAGGCTCCGTCATCCGCAACCCAGATGTGGCCTGTATTGAGCGGTTTACTGAGAGTGAATGAATAAGAGCTCAAAATAAACTTAAACAAAGCCTCTCTGTGAATGGACACACAAGGTTTTGCCCCTCTAGTTTGGCTGTGAAACAAATTGTATGAGTTATACTTGTGTTGTCAGGCATTGTATAATTTAGCAATGCATTTAAGCAGAGTTTAATTTACTTTACTTTACGTTACTTTATTTAGCAGACGCTTTTATCCAAAGCGACTTACAAGAGGAAGACACCAGCAATTCTCGTTCGATTTCTATAGAATTTTGAGTTTACAAAACTAAGAGCCCTGATAAGGCCTAACTTGTCAGCAAAGAGCATGCTCGGAGATTGTTAAGTGCTAGACGAAGAAAAAATTATAATGTATATACATATATTTTTGTATTGTTTTGTGCAATGTGTACGCATGTGCGTGTGTGTTTCACCTGCTTCTTAAAAGTGGTGGTAGTCTCGGCTAGTCGTATGGAGGAGGGCAGGTTGTTCCACCAGCCAGGGACAACAACGGAGAACAGAGTTGATTGGAATCGGAGACCCAGTGAAGAAGGAATTTTCAGTCTCATTTCATTTGCTGATCTGAGAGAGCGTGCATTAATTTAATATCCTTTTCATACTAATTAAGCTGATGCCAGTGCCATAAATGAGTGACACACCTTGCAAAAACCTATGTACGTGTAAATACTTGTTGTTTTTTTTATAAAGAAATATGGGCAAAGATTAGTGCATATATTTAAAAGCCTTTTTCCATACCACTCAGTTTGAGTCCTACACTGAAAATGTGAACACTGGGTCAATTAAACTAAACTACAATTTAATTAATCTGTCACACCTAATATTTTAGCATTGACGTAATGTAAATAAACAGGTTACAGCATGTTTGATTGGTTTATTAAAATTACGTCAATGCTAAAATATTAGGTGTGACAGATTACATTTTAGCCAGTTTAAAAGTTTAGCCGGTGTGCACTTTTTTCAGTATAGTGAACCAAATGAGGGATTTAAATAATACAGATGTTAATGCTCGTATGTAAGTAGCTCCAATTTGAGAGCTAATTAGCCAATTGTTTATTGTTAAATATGATTAATTGACCCTTTTTATTTGGCCAGACTCATTCTCCTCATAAAAATGTTTAAATGCCATCCCTGAAACTGTTGAAAATGATTAACTACAATCCCAACAGACTATTTCTTTTCTATTCACACATTTTTAAAAGGTTCTGGCCTTATCTAAGGCAGATATCCAAGCCTTTCTCATTTATCCACCAATTCCAAGTGCTAAACAAACAGGAAACGTGTTCCATCGGCTCATTCTGGAACAGGGGGAACACCTTATCTTCTGTTTTTCTGTTCTGTTCCAGACACAGCTCATTTAAACGGCATCTGCCACACCAGATGAGGGTTTCCAGCCTGGACTTGGGGAATGACTATGTCGACGAGGACGAGCAGCCCACCAGCATTGGTCGTATCAAACCAGAACTGTACAAGCAGAGCACCTTGGAGACGGAGGAGTCAGGCAAAAACAGCAATGGCAAGAACTGTGGTAAGATCAACTTCTCACTCCGCTACGATTACGAGATTGAGGCGCTCCTGGTCAACATCCTCAAAGCCTACGATCTGCCTGCCAAGGATTTATGCGGCAGCTCGGATCCGTATGTCAAGATCTACCTTCTGCCCGACCGCAAACAGAAGTTTCAGACTCGGATCCATCGCAAGACGCTCAATCCCACGTTCGACGAGTCCTTCCAGTTCCCTGTGGCCTACAGTGACCTACACCTCAGGAAGCTGCACCTCACCGTCTTTGACTTTGACCGCTTCTCTCGCCACGACATGATTGGGGAGGTCATCCTGGAGAACCTGTTCGAGTCGTCGGACCTTTCGCAAGAGACGTCCATCTGGAGGGACATACAGTATGCCACCACCGTAAGAGAACGCTCCTCCCTTCCATACTGATTTTCAAACACTGCAGTCCATGATGGGACTGCATTCCAAAGCATTTTACACAGTTCGAGGAGTTCAGCGGCATTAATCAGTACCATGTTGAATTCTGTACTCACAGCATGCAGGCCAGTGGCAACGTAAAATCTTATTGTATTATTTCCTCTGAGCTGTGGTATGGGTGCCGTACCTTGGCACATGGCACGGCTACGCAGTAAAAGCGGCTCCTCTTTATCACGACTGTAAAGCTGCTTTCAGTGCAGCCGTGCATCTCATAAATGATGCAGCGTGGGCCTTAATTGAAAAGGTTTTTTTTGCTCAGGGCTTAAGAATGATTTAACCGCATTTCCTGCCCTCATAAATCATGTGAAGAGCGCGGCGATAAGCTGTATGTATAAGCGATACATAAAGTGCCAAAACTCTCACTTTCAACATAATGATGCACATGTAGGAGAGGTGCTCAGGCGTGAGTGTAGTCAACGTCTAAACGTGGGTGACAGGCGGGGAAGAGCGGTGATTAATGCCCAGAGTTCTGCAGGAACCATGCTTGTGTGTTTTGCTCTGGAACGATTACCCATTGGCCAAGCGTCATTAGCAAGCATTAAATGTTGTGCAAATTAATGTTGGGAGAGTTGAGGGCTTAATACACAGCACCAAGGGAATGGGATTCACTGGGAACTCAACTCAACTTCATTCAAAATAAAATGGCAAAGAAATTTTAAAAAGAAAATTTAAAAACAGCCAGAGAAGAGGCCACATTCCACATTTTAATAGATTTGTATAATGAATTGCATGTCAATCCACATTTTAACTGAATTAACTGAACTGAAAGTAAGGGGATTGTCACTGTGCTGCACGGCAAGCACTGCACACGTTGCACACAATGAACTGTGTCCACTGCATTTAACCTAAATATACTTTGAACATGGGTAAAATATGCTCATATTTCCATGTCCCATTTAAAAGACAGCGAGACTTGGGCAGCCAAGAAAGGCGCCTGGGGGGGGCAGTGTGTGGGGACTTGGTCAAGGGGACCTCAGTGGAACCTTTTGCAGTTCAGGATGTTAACCCGCAACACATTGATTACGATCCTTACATGCTAGGCAACCACTGCCCCACAGTGAAAACGCTTGGGTTGGCGCACATTCAGGAGGAGCTGGCCAGTTGACCTGAGGAAGACCTGAGGGCACTCAAAAAATGAGTTAGCTTTATGACACCTATATAGTTTCAAATAGCATAATTCAAATGTGTGTAAATAGGAGTCATAATTGAATTAAGTTCATTTTTTAAATAATTTTGGAGGGTGAGTGAGGGTATATAAAGCTAATATGTATGGGTAGCCAGAGGAGCATGGGTAATACAGGTGAAATATGCTCATATTTCCGTGTCCCATTTAAAAGACGGACAGCAGCATTTTGTACTCTTTGAAGGTAAGTAATAGCGGAAGTGTAATGAAACAGATTAAATTCCTTCTTTTCTAAACATTTAAGAAAAGAAGGAATTTAATTTATTTACAAGTTGTTCTGGATAACTTTCTGTCATTTTCCTCAGGCTGCCATGTCTCTGCTGATTACTTTTTTAGTTTAATTGCCTTGATATTGTTCAGTGAAGAGATGCTTAGGGCACTATTTTGACAATCTGTAATTGCAGGAAGCTCAAAAGAATTATGGGCCTCTCTAAGTCTATTTTGTTCTTAACGCCATCGTGAAACAGTAGGTGGTTGTCATAACTCTCTTAATTATTCAGATGTGGTGTGTTTTGGGTGTTGGGTGTTATAAGTTGACCAGAATGGTGCGTCACCCTACCTTAAAAGACAAGGGTTTATAAGCTCTGTGGTGTATTGCTCTTATGATTGCTTGTTAAGCTGGGAAAACAGATTGGTTTTCTACCCAAGGAAATAGACCTGCTTGAAAATGCGTGGGAGCACAACTGTTCCGCCTAATTGGAAAAGTGAACAAAGTAGGGCCCAAAGGGTTTTGCTGCAAATCAACTCACAGACATCAAATCCTAATGGTCGTCCGAATTAAGTGGCAGACATTTCTGTACTTTTCTATTTTAAATCCAGGTAAATTGGCATACTGGTGAAAGTGGTGCTTTCAAAACATACTCAATTCTCGGTGCTAGCATCTCTAAAACCTGGGTGCATGAAAAGATCGATTGAAAAAATGCAGCAGAGGCTGCAATCTCGAGTGATTCATAAAAATTTTATAAACACTACCCTATAAATTCCGCAGCTGACTTTGACTTCTGGCTGTGTTGAAATCTAATTTCCCTGGATCCCGGGACATGCAATGCAATTTTCATAGTTTGATCGCAGAGAGGAATGTATTGGACCATATATTAAAGCATACCCTACAGTATCAATGCTTTATATCCATAAGGATTATCGAAACATGAATTATGTTATTGGCTAGTGATGAACTTGTGGAAAATGGCTGAGAACACCTCCTTCCAGTCCATCATTCATTGAACCAAGTCTCTTAATACAGGACCATGGTTATAGGCTTAGTGCCACACATTTTCAACAAAGACGCTTGATCTGAAGCCAGATGCCCCTGTGTATTCTGGACTAGAATGAGATAAGAGACAAAAAAGGAAGACAAGATGATCTGTTTATTGCTCTTCATCAACACTTTAATGAGCATGGAACAAGGACAAGAGGAAGGAACCATAGAGGCTGCTTACTTACTGTTTACACCCAACACACTGATTAAAAAACATCAATAACCAGCAGCAGAGGGCGCCGGCGCAAATCAACGACTAGAAAACCCTTTTACACACACACACACAACCACCATTCACTCGCACACTCATACTTGTGGCAAATATCAAGTCACCAGTCCACCTAGTGTGCTCAAAGCACACAACAAAATGTGTCCTCTGTATTTAACCATGACTCTTGGGGATGGTGCTTTGAACTGGACTTTGAGCTGGATTATTATGTGGATCATTTCATTTATTAATAAAGGCCTAATCTTTTGTTCCTCAAAACAGATTCGCTTTTTCCTGGTAAACCTTTTTTGAAAAGTCTTGCTCATGATGGTGGATAAATTGGGGGTGATTCTTGATTCTTATGGCAGGTTTAAGAAAACAAGACTTCAGTATTCACAGGATAAAAAGATTTTTTTTTCTTCAAGTGATTAACAAAATCATTCAAAGTCATAAATTGTACTATTGCATAACATTTCTGATATGTTTACAGGCCTTTTCAAAAATTACTTTTGGGGTTTTTGCATTCTTTTTTCTTTTTGAATTTTTCCAAGCATTTTTATTTAAGCCAACGGGATTTTGGATTTTTTTTTCAATATCTGTCTTAGAAAGACACATTTCGGCTTGAGTCTAATCACGTTAAAGTGTGAGAGACACTGAGCCACCGCGGTGGAAGAGTCAAGGGAAGTGTCCATCAGACCCCGGATCATCCGCTTCATTTGCCGCAATGAAACCCCCCTTCCCAGCAGCCCTTAATGCGCTTCATGGGATCAACCATTTCCCCTCCCTCCCTCCCCACACACCTCACTTACTGTCACAATGGGAGGACACCAAGCACCACGACTGCCACTCCACTGTGTTTGTCCAGAACTTCACAGACACTTTCTTCAAACTTCTCCTTTAACTGCTGTGCTGGGGTCTGTTTTTGACAAAAACGACACCATCAAAACTGACCAGGGCTCTATGAAGGGTTACTTCTCTGTGACATGACATGTCCTATGGTCAACTTGGGATGTTTGCTGCAGCAGAGTGACTGTCTAATTAGCAACAGGAGCAACATTCCGTCACAGCTAATTGGCAGCAGCGGCCACATCCCTGCACCTGCGCCTCCAGGTTCTCAGCCGCAGATGCCGGCTGATGGGCGTAACATTCTGAACCGGACCACTTCACAGCTTTCATTAGGCAGACCATTTGAAAGCTGCCTGTACTTTGGCCTGCATGTAAATGTCAAATAAACGATTGCGATTGGGTGAGCTGCCCCCGCGTCACTGCAGTGTGCATCCAGTCTCAGCCCATTAATCTGCAAACTGTTTTCAACAAAAGCACGTTGAAACGGGACGTCTTTCGGCTTCAGGATTAAAAAAGAAGAGCCATGGGAGTTCTTAATCAATAGGAAGGTTCAATAGAGAGCTTGTCTCTTCCTGCCTGCCTGTCTGTCTGTCTGACCACTGCGTAGATTCCACAGGCCTGAAAGGTGTCCAGAGGACATAAAAGGACCTCAGTGTCCTCAGTAGGTGGAGACAACAGTGCAGCGTGCTTTTGAGGTGAGCACTCAGGCATTTGTAGACTGAAACATCTTCAATGGATATTAAGTGTCCAGTTAAGCCTGGGACCTGTTTGCTATCCTCAGGATTTACATAAAATACAATCTTGCATGATGTTTGCAAAAGTGTCATTTTAATAGGCATGTCTTTCATTAACCGAGAACAAGGAAGTGTGACAGCTGTCAATCACTGGGCTCCTCCCATTTTAAACTGTGTTCTGGTGTTCTGGGTGACAGAAATAAAGAATAAAGAAATAAAGGGATTGTTAGTTTGTCAGATTTTACTTGCGGTAGCTGTATAGTATAAATGGTCATGGCACTACAGTATCAGCTTTGGCATCGGCTCTTTTCTTCCACAGTTTTTCACCTGGATGTGACTTGTCTACACTTGGCATGCACTGAGAGGTCCCGTATGTAACATGGTTGATGTTTGTGTGTGTGTTTGACAGGAAAGTGTGGACCTTGGCGAGATCATGTTTTCAATGTGCTACCTGCCTACTGCTGGTCGCCTCACTCTCACTGTCATCAAATGCAGAAACCTTAAAGCCATGGACATCACAGGATACTCAGGTTTCGACGTCTATCTGTCTAGCTGTCTGTCACTCTCTGTCTGAATCAGAACTGATGGTGTATTTGAAGGTTTGAGCCCAGAGGACACCCCAAATCCCTGCTTACTGGCCCAAAAGCCCGGTGAATCAAATGAGGGATTTCACTGATACACATCTTAGAGCAATTATGTAGGTTATTATGGGTAAGAGCATCTGCCAAATGCTGTAAATATTAATGTAAATGTAAAATGCACACACATGAGATGCACACACTTTTACAGATTTTGCGTATTGTTTCTCAATCCATCTCCTAACGGACCACCTGCCACAATATTTTGCCACTCACCCAAAACTTAATAAGGGTTAGGTGTTTCCTAATGTAATCAGAGTGAATTGGAACAAACACTCTCTGGCAGGGGCTCCTCCGGGGACAGGGTTGAGGAGCACTGATCTTGATGATAGCTGGCAGAATGGATGAGCTACTCGACCCATAACTGCAGATAACAAATGGACGATTAGCGCTCTTACGTACTTAAACCATCGGTTATGTTTCACCAGGACCTTTATTTCCATTTGCCCTTTTTTGCTCTCCTCTCTTGTCATTAAAAGCGCATCTCAGATGCAAATTAAAAGTGACATTCCAAGTGGGCTGTGAGTAATGAATGCAAAATTGTGCACACAGAAAATATCATGAAATAATTAATTAATGAATTTTGCATTTAAATATAATATTTGCACCACAAATGTAACATTATGTTGTCATTCATTGGTTAATATGTTTAAACACAAACAATTGCAACCATCCAGTTTCCCTCATCTCCATGAACTGCATCTGTATTCTGCATTCTATGGTTAAGTGATTATTTTGTCTATTTTCTGCTGAGCAGATCCCTATGTTAAAGTATCTCTCATTTGTGATGGGAGACGCTTGAAGAAAAAGAAGACAACCATCAAGAAGAACACATTGAATCCGACTTATAATGAGGCCATCATCTTTGACATTCCGCCCGAAAACATGGACCAAGTAAACCTGATCATCTCAGTTATGGATTATGACTTGTAAGTTATAGTTTCCTGTACTTTTATGTTTCTCTTCTTACTATGCCATAAATATGTTTATTCATCCTGCTTTAGTGAGTAGTTATGTAATGGTTATTCATATTTAGGAACACATACTCTTCTCGACTATGGTAGCAGATAGTTAATGAATGAAATATCTGTATATATGAAGAGAGACCCTTTATTAGCAACGATTAGTCCAATGGAATGCTGTGATTAATTTATTATCAGAATTACCTCAATAAATTGACATTTTGAATGGCCTGCAAAGGTCTGCAATGCTGCAATTGCTGCAAATGGAGGGTTACTGGACAAAAGCAAATTTGAAAGAAAAAGTTTTTCAATGTTAGTTAAGTTCACCTAATAAAATGGCCGAATAAATGAATAAAAGCTATTTGGTCAGGACTGACAGAGTTCGCATGACAACCGGCAATACACTGGGAATGTATTCACACCAGAATCATTTAACATATGGCAATATTGATGCAACCAATATGCATTAACATTACTTGTATTCATAATTAATGAACAGCAGCAGGGAACTGATCAAACATTCTCCAAGTCAGCATGTCTCCATTGACAGTGTTCAATATGACCTTTAAGTTTTGTCCTTTTGGAAAGAAAATGAGCTTTTCCTGTTAGAAGACTCATGTCAGGAGTTCTCAGAACTTTATCTAAACAAAACACACATGCTTATATAAGGAAATAGGTATCAGAGGTATCATATAATGGGAGATAAACAAATGCTAACTTAGACTTCCAAAAATCTGAGAATGGAAAAAAAACATTTTGTATAGCTAATATAGTCAAAATAGCAGAGCTGACAAAATTAATCTTGTCTTTTCTCTTCACAAATAATTTCAAATTTAAGGAAACAAAGAGGCCGGGGATGCCGATCAAGACTGCATGAATACTGTAAAATTGCGCATTGCTTTGATAAATGCCGTTTATTGGTCTGTTGGGGCTAAGCAACACTTCTTCACTCTGACAAATACTAAAGCTTGTAGTTGAGGAGATTTGTGGACCAGAGACAAAGCAAATAAAACCCTGCCAATTTGTAATCCCGGGGTTTGTGGTAAGGGGTCTCCCGGGAGAGGCTTTGTTGAGGAGAGGCAGGTTCGAGGGCAACGATCAACAGCTTTCTCTCTCGCTGCAGTATGAAGGGACCATGAACAGGTGACAAGTTACTGAGCATGAAACAGCTTAATTTCTACACTTCCATTTAGTGAGGCCTGTACAGCCATCACAAATTACACTGTATCTGTCCTTTTTTTTTTGCTTACCTTAATTGCCCCATCCTTCACAGCTTGAGAAGAAAATACTGGAAGAGCTACAGCACTTCAGAGAGTGAGCAGTTGGCAGAACAAGAAGAAAGGATGTAATCACTACCAAAGGCATAGTCAAGGTTCTTATAGAACAAAGCCCTCAAGCTCAAATGGGACCAATGCAGACCTCGGGACAAACCCAGAAAACTGGAGAGACAGGATAAGAAATGAAGAGCTGCCCTGATTGACATATTAAAATGAATGAAAAGTGGCAGAAACAATAAAAAAAGAAGAAGGGAGATGGAGAACTGCTGAAAGTAATCATAAAGGGTCAACTCGAGAAACAAAGAGGAGGAGAAGAGGAGGAATATTGAACTGACTTGGAACATACAAGTGGCTTAAACAAACTGTGGAAGTCAAGGAGAATTTTAAATATCGAAGTTCTGATGATTGGTGGTAAATCTTTCTGTTTCGGACCAATTTTACACTGTGAAAACAAAACCAAAAACTCAAATAAACCCTTTTGTGAATTTGTAGTGAACTACATTTATTAAACATGATTCCCCAACAGTGCGCAAAGTGTGCATAACAGGTAAAGACAGGCAACTCTCCTGTGGCGGATTCTTCAAAAGTTTTTGTAATTATGTTGTGAAATACTGCTATAGTTATCAAAATTGAAAGCTACATCTTGTGCATGTGCTGGGACACATCGTCAGTCATACATACCCAAGCGACCCGACGGGGTTGATCAGACCCCAGCCTGTGTCCCAGCAGCATTTTCCCACAAATCAGCCCTCTTTATATATAGCCACATTGTGGCTTTTTCAGCAGCTTCAGTTGTGGACCTGATAGCTTTGATAACCTCTCCGGTGAGGCCCAGCAGCCTATACACTTTGCAGAGTGACCGCCCAGCAGATCCTCAGCATCCCACCTCCAGCCTTGCCTCTTACACTCCTGGTACTTGGCACATTTCCTCTCATTAGCCTAATTCATGCGGTTCACTGTAAGCTCCAGAATTATCAGCTGCTTGGAGGAATCGGACACGATGATCATATCTCATCAAAGCCGTGTTGTTGTTAAGGCAGAAATAAACTTGCTGATAACTATGTACGTGTATTATCCTGCGTTCTTTGTGTCGGTTTTTGTGCACATACTCAAAAATGAATGGAACGTATTTGAAGATGCAGTCCCTGCGTAAATGTACAGAGGCCCGTTTGTGAGATCGGCAGATTACTACAGATTACGCCGCACAGTATGGACGCAAGTATATCAGCACAACATTAACAAGGCGACTGTACGGATATGCATAGATAGCTCCCAGCAAGTACATTTTTGGCTTTATCCTGGCAGGGATAAAGCCCTGTTTGCCAAGGTCCACTTCCAGTCACCAGTCTGTGGAGGAAGCGAGGAGGCCTGACTTTGGTTGCATGCTGGGCTTCTCTCCAGCTATGTGGAAACTGATGGCCTTTGGTGTGTGGTGGCCCTTGATGGTGTTGATGTTTTCAGCAATTCCCCTTAGCACCCGGTCATGGCACAAACAATCTGCAAACATTTTTGGGCAGCAAATCAAGACGTGTTCCAGGGATCCCCGTCCTGAACATCAGGGACACGATGGTGTGTTGGTTTTGCCCCAGGTATGGAGGTTGTCTGGACCTGGGAGGACATTGTTTATGGCTTGGACCAAGAACCTAATGCTATGGATGTCTGCTTTCCAATTATTGGACCTTGTGATCAGTTATACCTCTATGTTATACTTCTTCACAACCACTGACATTTTGTCTTTTCACAGAGTGGGTCACAACGAGATTATAGGGGTGAACCGTGTGGGCTGCAGTGCAGAAGGACTGGGCCGAGACCACTGGAACGAGATGCTGGCATATCCCCGCAAGCCCATTGCTCACTGGCACCCTCTACAGGAGCCCAAGAAGTCTGAGAAAGAGGTAAGATCCAGATCTCCCTGCTGCAGCGCAGAGGTGGACATGGCTCTAAACAAATGTTGTGACAGAATGTTGTGAAGACGAGCTGATTTAGATGCTGCAGCCTCTGAGTGTGGATGCTAATCTTCATTATCTGAGGGTTACCACCCAGATGACAGTTCTGACAGAAGCTCTTCATTTTCTTAATGACTTTCCTACACGTTTATGCATATTGTGCCCTCAAATGCCGAACACTGATTCACCATTAAGCATGGTTGACTACTGGAATGTGAGATTTCTACTAAGCAATGAGGAGATTGGAGATGATAATAGGCTGACCTGGATGTCCTTGACATTCTCTGTGTGATTATGCATGTGTGTGTCCACGCACGAGTGTGTGTGTTTGTGCTCTGTCCTCCCGCAGTGGAAAGCCCGAACGGCGAGCTTCGACAGCCAAGGTTCCTGCCCCTCCCCCATGCCTCCTTCCAGCCCATGAGTACAGTCACATGTGACCTTGAAGGGCCCACAGCCTCCTCTCCCTCTGACTAGCTGTCTGTTTATCTGTATGAGGAGAAAACACACACGCAAAGCCCTACCCTCAAGTGTAGCCAACGGCTTCAAAGGCCTGTCCTACGATCGCTATCGACTGTGGCCACACTACATCGTTTGTCAGGAGAAGCCGTGGTTCCTCTGATCCCGAATCAGAGCTTGGGAGCCTCGTCTAGCCAGTGCTGTGCTGTGTACCTACTGTCTACTGAACAGCCACCCGTGTGTTCTTGGATAGCATTTATAAACTGTATATGGTATATAGATATATAGATAGACATACATTTCTGTGTCGTCCGTGTTGCCCTTCTCTGTCTCTGGGAGACTTGTGAGGTCATCTGTGAGTTCCCATCAGGCCTTAAAGGATGTCTCTTCATGATTGTGTCTCTTAGAATTTTCTTCTCTGTGAGACTTATCTGATTAATGGCAAGTGTAGAAAAAGAAAAGGATAAATGGGCTGAAAACGAGCCAGAGATTTTATCAATGGACAGGGCATAATGTAAATGAAGAAAGGGGTCTGGATGAGCTTAGCCTGAAAGTAACTGATAGAAGTTACGAGTCATTTAAACAAACAAAAAGAATAAGAAACTATGACTGAGCTCAACTAAGCTGCGGAGTTTATCTGGCTTTTCCTACATGAGGGAGGCAACGATGGCTGTCAGAGGCTGCCAGTCTGAGGAGGCGGCACGCACAGATCTCCAATCCAGCTCAGGTGTAGCCAAGAGTGTCAATAAGGGAGCATTAATATTCCGTCCGAAGATCAACACATCTCAAGAGACTGAATCTGAAACGAATCTTCCTCTTTTTAAATACTGTAGTTTGCCAAGCGATACCTAAATTACGGAACATTTGCCTTTTTCCTGTTTTCAGTTTGAAAAAAAGTAAAAAGACTGGGAGGCAGAGACACATTCGTTGTTATGAAGTAAAAATGGTCAAGGCCTTTTATATTTGCTTGTTTTCATAAGTAAATTTGAGTTGAAATCTGAACCTTTATAAGGTGTAGAGTGTCCTGTGTGTTTATGTCGGATCCTGTTATTTCATCTTATTCTAGCTCAATCCTTTTTTTTTTTTGGTTTGTTAAGAAAGCACAATACAAATATACGTAGTTCCTATATGAAAAATGTTTTTATGTCTTTTTATCCCGAGCACAAAATAACCATGTCATGTTGTCTGTAAATTATAAACCTGTAATATCAAAATTCAGTTTCAACATATTTTTATTATAGCTGCTGGAGGTCATAATTTGCCAAATCTAGATATATATTAATATATTTGTAGATTAGTGTATCTTAAATATCTATTAGAATATTAAGAAATATGATTCCTTCAGCTGCCAAATGGAGTATATAATTTTTATTTATTTTTTCCTATTTAAATTGCTGGTAGTGGTATACTTATCTTACTTATATTTATGTATATACTACATATGTATATTTTATGTATTTTAATTCGGCCCATACCGTCAGACTGGATTTAAGACTCCACTGTGAATCAGACTCCAACAGAGGTGCTGAGCGGCCACTGAGAGTCCATGTTAGGCTGCTGGAGAGAGCTGATGTACAGAGGTTTTGTGATGAGCACTGATTCTGCATCGTTCTTCATGTCTGAGCTTCAGCCTGAAGACATGGCAGGAATTGAGGGGTGGAATGGTGATGGCACCATTAACGGCTGTAGAGATAGAGGTCTGTGAAAATGTCCCTCTTGACCAGACCCCTTTCAGCCAAATGCATTTTTCTCCTGCCAAAAAATCCTAAATCACGAAACCCCAGACAAGTAGCAAAAGACCTGAGCATTACCCTGAAAAGAAATATCCTGCCTCATAAGACAAAAAGCCACTGTGCATTGCGAGGGGGTGGGAAACGGGGAAGATGAGGGGCTGGACCATGCAATTAATCTGTGTGCTGTGACATTTGACTAATTGACTAAATGGACAATAACGATGACTTATGACATCTGTTTGCATTCATCCCATCCTGGTCTGTTTCAGATAGATAGCGCTAAGGTTTACATATTTCTATGTCTCGGCTTTCAGCTCGTGAATTAGCACATTGACGGAGTAAATATCAAAAAATAAATATGGTGACTATTTTTAAATGGGATCTTTTGATTAGGACTGTTGTTGATTCAGTGTACATTGTGACCCTGTTGTAGGTGGAACTTGACTGAGCTTGTTCACAAGTTATTACTGATGTCATTTCTTCAATAAATATGTGCTGTGTGCTTTATTACAGTTATTTAAAACTATTGTCCTATCTCCTTTATATATACTGTAATAAATAACATTTTTGTATTGAAGATTTGTACTCTGTGTGTGCGTGTGTGTGTGTGTGTGTGTGTGTGTGTGTGTGCGTGCATATACACACACACATATACATAAAACAATTTCAGAACTGACTTCTTGTATTTAAGAAACCAAAATAAATCTGTTTGGTTGGTTGTTTTGGATTCAATCTTGAAATGTGTATGACTCCAATTATGTGGTCTAAAATATAATAAACTTATAAACTTTGATAAATCAAAAGCTTTTTATTAGTGTTTTCTGAGAACATAAACCAATACTATAGAGTCTGAATGACAGGATGCCGCTACCATTGTCACTGACGTCCGTATATAGCAGTATTCTCTATGAGTGTCTGCAGGCATCAGCCCTAATGGATCAAAATTGAAAAATGATTGCGGTTAGCGTGATTCAATACAGAACGAAAGGTGACCTTAATAAAAGCTTTAATATTAGCTGCCTGTGGATTAAAAATGAAACAGTTATTCTTTCATTATCTGTTGCTGTTGGGATAGATATGCTGTGGCCTTTTGCAATCTGTGTGGTGACATCAGAAATTAAATCGAGCACATAATTAAGCAGTCAATGACAATCAGGCCATTTAAAAGCCATGTCACAGTTTGCCGACATGCCATTGACTTTGTGATCATGTGTGTATTAGTTAAAGAGTTGGCAATTTTGGGTTTCAGTGCAAATCATTAGTTTAAAGAGGACTTTTGAAATAAGGACATCTACCTGTGATTTTCTGTCATCGGTTTTAAATTACACACTCGCAGGATGGCTTTAGCAAAGGTGCTGAATCTGTTTTCATAGACAGAGTGCTACCTTGAACGCAGTTAAACCCACAGTTGTGGAGGAAGAACACATGTAATGTCAAGGACATTTTATTCTGCTGCAGAATTTTGATGGAAACCTATGGCGCAATCTCTAAATTACTTGCTAAATAAATGTAAAATGAGAGCAGAAAGCAGCCAGAATATCACATTTGATAATATTCACTGGGGCTAAAATAAGTGGTCGTTTTTATAAATAGAACAGACTGTTGGATTATTGTGAGACCTTTAGTGCTCTTCATTTGCACAAATAAGTATACATTCTGTAGTTATAAAAATGTAGTACTGTTAATTTAAGATAATTGACTTTAGTCGCAATACATTATGTGCTACATTAACCATTTTGACCTATGTTTGTTGCATGGTGACATTTGTCACAAATTATAATTTTAATAACATTGCATAGTCTGGATTTCAATGTCAAATTGAACGTTACTAAGCCAAGCAGTCATAGATTGGTCAGTTTACAAAGACACCTTTTTTCTTCATGGACAGTTTATATAGGATTTGATATCCATCGTCCCAGGCATAGAGCTGCTTTTCATGGGGGTTGTACTTGATGCTAGAGTGTGTCCCATATCGTCGGGGGAAATACAGCAAAGGAGCCTCTTCAGCATTTACCATATCATTCACATCAAACACACACTGTATTCGTGAACGACTGGGGGGTTTACTGTTGTACACCACGTACAGAGTGCCACAGACCATAAAAGCTGACTCAGCGTTTTCCCGAGGGCAGCTCGTGTCCCACATCTGCTCGATGTCCAGCGTGTTGGCATCCATGCGGGCGAGGCTGACCTTGTCTTTGGAGCCATACAAGGCCCACAGTCCCTCCTCGTCGGCGACCAGGTCTACAATTGTCTCTTGGTTCAGGGAGAAGACCGGGCTGTGGTCGTCCACTGGGAAAACCGCGCTGTCCGCCATCGAGTCGTTTTGCAGATCGTACTTCATCACACGCAGCTCGGATCCCTCAGTCACATAGTAAACTTGGCCGTTGTGCACGGTGTGGCCTGTACCATTCCAGAACACTGGCAGAGTAATGGCCCGCGGGTCCGAGGAGGAGGAGAGAGCGCGCACCGAGCTGAACTCGTACAGAGTGTCATCCGCGGTCCCATTGAAAGCATAGACTTTTGCCGTGACCGCATCTCTGGTCCACGTGCCTTTGGGGCTGCCCATGCGTTTCAGGATCTTCATGGCTTTTATGCTGAACACAAGATCCATACAACCTGAAAAATTAAAGCAAAAAAAACATCTCAATAAAAAATTAAACCTCTTTCAGTTGTTTGCATAGATTTGCTGACATCGTAAATTTGAAGTGACGCCATTCTGAGGACAAATATATACTGCCATACTGATAGATCATCACATAAAACAGACTTTCATTGCTTATTCGCTCATAACATTATGTAGCTTATTAAGTGAGAGGACAGTATCTCAGGATATGTGTGACTGTTATATTAGGTACATTAATGTTAGATTTTCTTTGTCAAGATACAATAAACTAGATCATGGGAAACAGGGGAAGTGGTGGCCTAGAAGGTGAGGAAACAGACCCATGATCAGAAGGTTGCCGGTTGAAGGTTCGAATCCCGAGCCACCAAGGTACCACTGAGGTGCCACTGAACAAAGCACCAGACCCTGCTTCCTGGGGGCCTTTCGTGGCTCAACCTTACGTAAGGAATCGGGAAGGGCCGGGGTCTGCACTCAGTTCCCCGGGACCGGCAATCGTGCCCAGCTCACGCTGGATGCCGGGAAGGCTGTAAACATCTTGCTGATTTTATTATGCCATTAAAAAATGCCACATGCCTTCAAATCATTTAGTAATCAATTAACACTAAGTGTTGAAATATATATGTATAAAATATATATATTTAAAGCAAATTTTATTAAAATTGTTCAGATGTGACAATTTAGGATCATTTAGATAGGATTTTAGGACATTTCTTCTAAATTGATAATGTATGAGAAAGTCATCAATAAGTCACCAAATGAGGGAAGATCGTTCAGAAGAGTGGCATCCATCCCTCCAGTGGAACAGACTGGAGAAACTGAGATTTTCTCACCTGTTTATACCTGACATATCTATTTCAGTGTAACATGAAAACAGGAAACTGATGTTCTCAATCGATGCAACTCATCCGACCTGATGCAACTGAAATGCTAATTATTTGAAACCTCCGAAGAATGACCGAGCAGGGATCAGCTAAAAACCATGTAGGACTGTAGCCCTCCGGGGTTTAATACTGAACCGAGACGGAGGCAGCCATCTTGAAATAATTTTCATTCAGCCCGCGGTACCAGACAACAATTCATCCATCACCTTCCTGCTTGTGCACTCAGCGCTGCGATGCGGTAAGTGTTACGTGATGGCATTTCCTTGATGGAAAAAATGCTGTTGCACTAACAAGCTTTGATGTTGTATTTGAGTGTGCAGACATTTATCTGTTCTTCGGCTGAATATCTTACATGAATTCAGCGTGGCCTAATCAAAGGGGAGAGGAGCAAGCAAGCTGGAAGCCGGTAAAATTGAGGTGGAGATGAAAAAGGAATGAATTCGCATGACCCCTCTGTTCCGCGCCTCTGAGGAATCCAAAGTTTTAATTAAGAGTTACTTTCCTTTCTCTTGAACGATTTCTAGCAACAAGTTTAAAAAAAAATCCCAGAAGTGAAGTGCACAAGGTCAGTGGCATCCCTGCTATCAAAATGAAAATGAAGGGGCGATCCACAAATGTATCTCTTTTTTTTATTTCCCTTGGGCAATAATTGGAAAACTATTCCCATCATTTCAGGGGACTTCCATGAGACTTTTAAATAAAACATTGCAGAATTATTTGCAATTGTGGTCTTTGTTTTAAAATAAAAGGCATGCATACGTGATAAAGCTGCCAAAATAAATATATTCTGGGGTCCCTCCTCTGTCAGATAAGCCTAGTAGCCGGCATTAATCCGATTTCTAAACTGCACCATTCTTCCCTCTTCTTGCTATTCCTCCTGTCCTCCTCTGGTAAAATCTGGCAGGGATTAGTGGAGAAAAGGATCAAGGGGTGAAAAGGCAAACAAGCAAGAGAGCGAATATGTGGGTAGCGACGTCAAATTCAAACCGACTGTTTATAGTCACCTGATCTTGCTTTTCAATCTGGTTAAGTCATCTACAATCCTTCCAAGTCAACTGTGGAACAATGATGCTGATTTGTGGGAACTTTAACATCCTTTTTATCTGGCTAAAATTCCATACATCCTAAGTGCACAAATCTAGACGGTTCAAAGGAGCACATCTTCTTCCAACAAGACGGCACTAGTGTGAAATGCAAGAAAATGCAAGAACAACATTTCGTTTTGGAATGCAGTGTTAAATTTGACTTTTTCTTGCTGTGCACGCAGAAGCCATGAAATCTGGTTATGAATGCACTCCGTGTCTGTACCTTATTTTCCAGTAAAGTGGTTTTCCAGACGGATGACTGGCAACCTGGTATGATGCATAAATGAGGGCTAAATATAACCAGGCTTCGGCAGCCAAGCCTGTGTCAAGGATAAAAAGATCAAAAGGGAACATGCAGCATGTTCCTACTGAGTTCCTGTAATGTGATGTGTCTGTAATGTCTCCTCTCCTAATCGATTACTGTCCCACATTGATGTTTCCTCACCTCTCAACTCTCCAGTTTTCTTCATCTTGCCCATGGGCTTCTGCTCCACCATCTTGTCCTCGGCCTTGCTGCAGGGTGGCGGGGGGTTCTTTGTCTCAATGTAGTCCATCTCTCGCTCCATGCGCTCCACCTTCCCCCCCGCGCTGTCCAGCTCCTGGCGCAGCTTGTCATGGTCCCTGGCCAGCCGCTCCATCACGTCAGCCGCCTGCTGCCGGAACTCCTTCAGGTCGACGCCGTAACGGACCGCCTGCTCCTGCCACACTGAGATTCGTTCCTGTCATCAGGGGAGACGCGGCACCATGTTACATCAGAGGCTAAGACACCTGGAGCTGTTTATCCCTCGGGAACAGCCGGCCCCTGTAGAGAGGGCCGCCCACGTCAAAAACTTTGCAGAGTGGATCCCCTGATCCAGCTGGAGAGCATCATGTGTCTAATCAGTGGACTCAACCTCAAGAAACGTGCCAGACCGGGCACAGCATGCTGGGAGAAAGTGTTCCATTCCCTAGCAAGTGTAGCATAATCATGCCACAGTTCATCAAGGTTGGAAAAGTAACAAGCCCCAGCCACCGAAGGCCTGTTGTCACTGGGAGTACAGTATTGGCTATGCGATAGAGAGGGGGGCTGAAAATGGAATTAATGGGATTCTCCCCTCTGTAACTCAGAGATTGGACAGGAATGAAAAGCCCATTCTTGAAGACATTTGCTTCAACAGCACTGTGAAGCAGCTGATCTGTCCCTGAGAGGGATAATAATGAAGGGAGGATTTCACAAAAAAAATTATACCTTGTGTATATTATATTTATTTTTATATAATCTACCTCACACAAAAAAAGGAACATGACTTCTGAATGTGCAATTCGCTGAAAATAAATTACTAAAGAATAATAATAATTGTGCCAAACCAGCCGTACAGATGTAACATATATCCCCTTTCCCAATCTTAAACTGGCCAGATTCTCAATTTGCCCAGTGCTCTATAGCACGACTCAATCTTGTGTGCTGGGAATCGACTGTGCGCTTTTAAAGAACCTGTATGTTGAAGCAACCAGGAAGCCAGAGGCAAAGACTGCAATTTCACGAGGTTTCACGCGATAGTGGCCAGGGAGAGACAGATGGTCTCTGAGGAAGGGGACTACACATGAAATTGATGCTAGCACACAGGCAATCTACAAAGACGATGACTTGAGTAAGTCTCAACAGAACAGATTGCACTTCACAGATCTTAGATGCTCCTTACAACAGCTTCGGTCAGTAGAATGAGGAGCAGCCTCTTTCGAAACATTTCAAACCAGCTGACTGAGGGCCAAAAAAAGCCAACACTGAGGGACATATTTCAATGCTTTTTCCCCATCATTGTACACTGTCCATAAAATATCTGGAGACTTGTTGCATGCCTTGTACCAATTCCTTAAAATAATAATGAATTGCTGTGAAATGACACTGCGCATTTACCTGCACAACTCTCTTGCTGGACATAAGCACCTTGCAGTCTCATTCAGCACTGGAAGGATCCTCCAGCCTCCTTTTATTTCTTTTATACATTTGATCAGCTTTATCCATTTGTCCTAGACAGTTAAAATATATGTGACTAGTTCATCTAGTCATTTGCTATGCCAAAATATGGCCCTGGTTTTTAAATCTTTTTCTGGCATTTACTTGCTATTTATATTCAACTGATTACATGGCTGGCTGAATAGCTAGAATAGATATTCAGATATTTAAAAAAAAACGTTTAAAAGCCCAATTGCTACAATCCACATGACTTAGCAGCACAAACCATTCCTGCAATCTGGCAAGAACTCTACACTGACTGGAAGAAAATAAAATCATAATGGATCTAATAGATATAAATTGAAAGGTAAAAAATATAAATCTAAAAATATAAATATAAAAAGGATATAAATATAATTCGTATGCTAGTATTTTACAACAATATATCATTTAAATGTGCTTTTCTGAGATATGTGATTTCATTTCATATGATTAGCCTGCAATAAAAGGTTATGAGTTCCGCCGATAATTGTGTTTAACAGTCTCCATGAAAATCAACTTCTGTTTGCAGCAATGAAGCAATCGTGAACCTTGCAGTTTCTTCAAAGTCGATTACGCTGTGCAATCTCTTCGTAACCGAAAACACATTTTCAAAGCCCCGCTCCCTCACCTCAGCTGCTGAACCCCACAGAACAAGAAGCACCTCGAGTGGTTTCAATTCAGCGTCAAGAAAACAGCTGAGCTCGCGGAAGCAGCCCGCCCTGGGGACCCTGTCTGCTGCCACACTGACTCAATGCCAGGGACAATGAGGAAAAATCGTCCAGGGAAACAGAATCCAACCTCCTCATCACCCCCGATTGCTTTCTTTTACGCTGATCAGTGGTCCAAATGAGTGTCTGAGGAGGCGCAGTGGAGACCAGCGTGGAAAGGGTGTGGGAGTGGAGGCTGCCGAGAAGTGGCAGGCAGCACGCGGTGGCGTGTTCTGTTCTGGGGCTTCAGACACTTTGATTAGCAGGCCAGAGATTGCGCTAATTGGACGTCCGCGGCTGGAACTAACTCTTGGCTTGGCACTCGTCACAGATTCACGGAAGGCCTGCAAGCCATTGTAATCCCCCCCCCTGCTCCGTGCCACCCGCCCTCCCTGCCATTCCTCAAACGTCCACCCTCCTTCTATTCAGACTGACTCTACGGCCATTTCCCAAGTAAGTACTAACTTCAAAAGTCGATTGTTCAGATCTTACGGCTCGCTCAGTGTAATCTGCCTGGAAGGAAAGGATTCAGTAGACGTCTGAGTCGCTTCATCTTACCTCCATGGCTTGCATCCTGTTCTCCAGGTAGTTCATGAGGCCCTGGTAGTGGTACTGGGCCCAGGAGGGATGAAGCCTGGTGGAACTGATGAGGAGGAAGAGTGAGATGAAGACTCGCATGGCGCTGTGCTTTTTGGGCCTCCGTAGCTGGAGAGAGGTCGCTCCTACAGGATCCTCGTACTCCAGCTCAAACTTGCAGCTGGTGCTTCCTGCTGGATTCGGAACCTCTGACTGTGTGTGGTGTGTGTGTGTGTGTGCGAATGTGGAAAGGGACTAAGGAGAGGGGCTGCTCTGGAGTTTCAGGCTTGTTGGCTCTCTCACTTGGCTGGAATGTTTTTACAAACGGAGAAGGCGGAGTCCTTCATCCTGTGCAGAATGTTCTTCCCTAAACACACCAACCAGTAAATATCTGCAGAACTTCTTGTTATTATTTTGTTCATTATCTCCCCATTTCATAGATGAGCCTTCATTTGATTTATATACAAAGACTTATGCTGTGTTTCTGAAGAGATGATTCAGCTGGTTTTGCTGGTCACCTGGCATCTGACGTCGTTTGCATTTCTCTGGTTTATTATATGTTTAATATATTTTTATTGAGATTCATGTGCAAATATATACTTTGATGCTTTCAAAATATAAAGGTGTATAATAGATGGTTTCACAATC
This sequence comes from Denticeps clupeoides, assembly GCF_900700375.1. NCBI lineage: Eukaryota > Metazoa > Chordata > Actinopteri > Clupeiformes > Denticipitidae > Denticeps > Denticeps clupeoides. Next base: position 48,792 of record NW_021629895.1, read on the forward strand.
CTACTTATTCAGCTCAAGGAATCTGATTCTACGACGAAGAAGAAACACTCCAGCTGATTAATAATCTTTTTCTGTTAATGATCAGACAGAAGCGGGGGACCTCGGCAGACCTCAGCAACCCACACATGCTGCCTGGTTCATGAGACATATGGCTCCCTCCCACACACTTAAAAAAAAATAGATCTGCCTCACACCATCCCACTCTCATTCAGTAATCTGCGAATTCCTAAGACGGGTGGGGGGAGCGTGGGTGTCCAGGGTACGAGAGGGAGTTCGATTGATCTGATTATCTGGGCCCAGTCACTCGTTGGTAGCGTCTTTTTATAGTTGAGGCTCAAAATAGAGCAAAAGAAGCCGCTGAAAACTCAGTGTGCAGTCCTGCTTCCAAAGACCAAAAAATGGCCAGAGGAGACTAGCAAAAGTTTTCTGAGTGCTTTGTAATGATCACACGGCATTCTTACTGAGGCAAATGTCCTGTCTTGGCAGCCCAAAGCCTGAGGGACAAACATAGACTTCCATAATGGAGTGAATGAGAAAAAGAGACAATGAAGTGTCCACAGAGGCCTTTGGACAGGCTTATAAATATAGCAGCAGTCTCACAACAAGTAAAACAGCAAACTGTGAAACAGAAACGAAAGATGCAAACAGTATCTCTGGTTTTGTGACTAAATGTCTGTTGTGCAAAGAGAAGGTCACTGTGGTCTATGAGATAAATAAATGCCATAGGTTGATAAGATTAGGATATTAGGATATATGTCTTGCATTTAAAAGTAAAAAAAAAAAAAAAGGATTATTAAAGGTTGCCTGTATTTCACCGATATGCCTAAACTCATTTGAACCCAACCCTTCTATCTTTATCCCCAAGTAGCGCAGTGACTGTAGTCATGGCAACACTGGCTGCTTTCTGTGGCTAACCCTTCATGTTGTGTCGAGGGTCTGAGCTTCAGCCCCTCCTCATTCACTGGCAAAACAATAGTAATTTTGACTAATGTCATGACACTGGTTGACAGAAATGGACAAACGCAAATTCATCAAATATTAAGATAATCTAATGGCTACCGCGGATTCACCAGCGTCTCACCAATGACGTTTAACTGTGGGTGCCTTTAATTTAGCTGCAATTCTACACCCATACACAAGATGGCAGCACACCCCAATAAGAGTGGCCATGGTCCGACCACTCATGCATCAATAAGGGCTCTCTGTTCATGAAGACGTGCTGTAAAATACCTCAGCCTCATATAAAATCCTGAGCTCACGCTTTCTCACATGGTGTCACTGCTCACTGGTGCGATATTTCAAAAACATAAATATGTACTGGCGCAATGATTTCAGAAATGTACCCAGTATGTATTTTTTTCTTTTTCAACATTGTGACAAATTTCTCACAGGACTGGTACACATATGCACACACAGCCAAAACATTAATGCCCAAGAAAATACTGTTTTACTCTGTAAATACTTAATGAGAGGGTCAGAAAGCATGGCCACCTAGTTCCAATGCATATAAAAGAGCAGGCCATGCCAAAGCCCATAAATCCCTCTGGTAAATAGCTTTAATGCACCCGAGGCGCCAAATCACTTGACCTGTGCTGGCCTCGAGTGTTAGGGATCCTTCTGCCTGGCTGAGCAGAATGGATCAGCCCCCTTTTTTCTCTACTCAAACTCCTTCATTCTCGTTCTTTCGCCTCTTTTTCTCTCCCTCTCCTGTCAGCACAGGTGAAACTCAAAATCGAACCAGAACATATCTCTCGTTTTTTCCTCTCCTTCTTTCAGACTGTTGATGCTCTGTGTCCTGCAGCATTTCTTTCCGATAAAGGATTTAATGGAAAAAAATTAATCAACGTACACAGTACCAGTACAACCCTTCACTTTCTAATCTCTGCAGTGCCTCTTACCACGGAATCCACTTTCCTCATTATCCAAATAGAATTAGTCTTAATAATACTACTTGCTTTATTACAGTGAGTAACACACACACCACGTTGCTAAAGAAGACTCTGATCATGTAACTAATATACTTCGAGTGAAGATTTACGAAGGTACGTTCATATTCCAGGGAAGTGTAGTTTATGGATCTGGCTTTTATAATTCATTACGGATCAGAGCTCTGAAAGGACAGCTACCACAGGAGTTGGAAATTTTTGACAAAGGTCCATTCATCACGAGAGAAAAAGAGAAAGGTCCACGTCCAGCCAAGCAGCTTGGCCCCTGGAAATAAAGACGTGGTATTCGAGCACACCACTGGAGCCCCGGCCAACAGCCGTGACTGCAACCGAAGCCCTCGCTCCCGCTCGCCCCCCCTGCCGCCACGGCCACGTCCCGTCAGGAGCAATGTCATCGGCCTCGCCGCCGCTCCTCTCCCGGCTGCGGGGTAAAAAAAAAAGAAAAATAAACTCTGTGGTGCCGGACTGAGTGGATGTGCTGGACCTCACTCGTGGCCTGCACACTTCACTTACAGCGGCGGCGCACAGTGGCAGCTCAGAGCGAGCCAGGAGCCCGGCGCGGACCACACAGCCGAGGGCAGGCCCGCGACACAAGCAGCCCCACACAGCCCAGTCGGGCCGTTTCTGTGTACGTCTGTGTTAGAGGATGTGTGTTTTATGGCAGGGCCTGACTATGCATGTCTGTGTGTGTGTGCTTTTACGGAATGACACGCGAGTGTGTGTTTGCAGCCTTTTTTTTTTTTTTTTTTGGCAGGATAAGCCTACATGAGGCATTCACGGGCAAAAAGGTAGGTTCCCGCTGGTACAACTTCACTCTCTCTGGGGCTAAGTGCAATGCTAGACACTAAGCATGGGGCTCCTTCACTGGTGTAAAGGTGTATTCAGGACTTAAACAAATACATAAATTAAGAAAGAAATACTTTTTGCAATTATTTCTGTCGGCTAGACTACTTGCTCATTCTGGATGATTTAAACACGGTTCCATTAATATGCAAATATCATTAAAGACCGTGTCTTTTTTTCTGTCTATTTTGGTAAATCCTGAGGAAGCAGCTGACCTCATGATAGCAACAAAGCCCCACGCGTAGCACCAGTTCAAGAACAGTGCCCTCCATAACTCTCACTTTCCCTCTCCTTCTTTCCAGCATGGGGGAGGGCCCTTAGCAGTAGGTGTACCTGCGCTTGCAATTATTCCTCACACCACTAATTATAGCCCAACTCCCTTCTCCCGCGCCAGCTTCTCAACATGTCGCCTCACGCTCCGAGCACAAACACTGGCTCGCTCCACGGCGGGTCCTCCAACCTTGACTCACTCTGCTGGAATCCTTCCGAGACCCATCACTGGATGCTACTTCCTTGTCAGATGGCTATGAGAAAGTTTCATGTGATGTTGTTGTTAGTTAGCCATGAAAAAAATGGCCCAAAAAGACACCCAATCAATCAAACCGTGATTCATCTTAATCCGAGAAAAAGCCAACCAGCGATCATGGCCAACTGGGTACATGCGGTTGTGTACATAATTGTCGCTGGATTTTCTCATCATGAGAACCTATGCCAAAGGCAGTGATGTTCTGACAGGAAGCCCACATGCCTCAAGCTGCAGAACTTTGTCGGAGGTAGAAGTTGAAGTGTGGAAAATTTTATCCAGTCGTGTTACAACCAGTGATCAGAAATCACTGAAAAGGTGAGACAGTCGACCGGGTTCAAGTGAACCTTTTCCAGTGAGATAAGAATTAATAAACCCATCCAAAACAGGAAAACCATTCAAGCGACTTGACAATTCACCATTCAAGTCAATTCTCACTTTCTGAGGCTTGTTTTACTTGTTAAATCTATTAGCGGCACAATGCTGGAATGGTTAACATTTGGTCTAACAACATACATGTGCTGAACTTGAGATGGACTCTCCTGAACTCTCATTGCAGCCTAGCATATTTTGTAAATGCTAATCGTTGGGAACAATTAACAAAAATGTACGTCTTAAAATAATAAGAACAAGAATATACTTCCTGCATGGGACACAGATGGGAAATTCTTTCTTGGCAGGGACTAATGCTGAAAAAAGATGAAGATGGACAGCAAAGGAGTTTTAGGGCTGATTCAGATGACGCACATTTTGCGTTTCACATTTACATTATTTACACAGGAGCAACACACTTGCAGTATGTCCACGATGCACAGTCTGAACGTGGATGTGTCTTGTATTCAAGACAGCAAAGAGTGGGAAATTTGCACTAAATTTATTTACTTACTGAGTCTTCAGGGGGCACATAGTTTTAAATATTATAGCAAACGTCCATCCTCAGAGGAACCCTGGCTTAAAGATTAGGTGCAGTACAACAACAAAGCCTAGAAGTGAACGCCAACATTAAATTTTCTGAATTTTTGATGGTCCAGGGGTATCGTTTTTAAATGTTTCAAACTGTTTTGGCCCACCTTTTCCTCAGATCACCAACCAATTTGTTGTTAGACCCAAACATAAATTTTAGACTTTGCATTTATGTAGTGGCATTAGCCAACATTTAAATGAAACACCTTATATTTCCAGTTGGTCATAATTTTAGTGATGTCTAAAATTTGCTGCACGTGAAGCAGTGCAAGAGTCTTTAGGTTTTAGTCCTGCGGACATGGATTTCTGGACAGCGGTCTGAGAACTGTTACAAGTGTTGAAGGAAGCAGCTTTAGTAGACAATACTTCTCATCGTGTGGTACCTAAGTATGTGGAGACATTTAATGAGGGGTTGCAAAAGTCAGGCCTCATTGTGTTTAAGATCAAGGTTGAATGAAGCACCGTCATGACAGGAAATCTGTGACAGGGCAGTTCCAACCTGGGGACGAGGTGTTAGTATTTCTGGATTGTGGATCCAGTTTGACCACGGGTCCTTAATTTATCGACTCTTGTGTAAATGATACTTCTTTGGTGATACGTACGCCAGACGCATGTTGCAATAGTGCAACAGGAGCCTGCGGCCTCAGTGGGAGTTATCACATCGACGGGATGCTGGCAATGGGATGTCTACAGAAGTGGACAATTTAGCAGATGGGGAGACACGAGATGATAGCTGAAGTTTGCCAAATTCAGAAATGCTAGAGTTAGCCTCCCTTCTCAGTCACCTCTCTGAGGATCAATCAGCTGGTTACGCTGGGCTGGGCTGGGCTGGTCAGATCTTTTCCTGCCTTATTTGGTGTTGTTTGACATATACTCATATATTGCTGCACGGTATTCAAATCATTACTTTGAAGCAAAAGGTGTAGCAATGTGTGATCTGGTGTGCAGCAATTAATAAGGAGGTTAGGAATTGGTTTGCAGACATGTTCTTGTTTTGGCAATGCCGAGCTTGAGTCCTTGGAGTCAGATTGTTCCAGAACCGATGATGGAGGACTGTGCTGACAGTGTGGGGTCTGCACATGTTAACAGAGATCTACTAAAAGGATGCTGGCAGGTAACTCCCAGAGCACCTGAGTTGTCTGCATTTGTTACACCTTACTCATTTCCTCAGTACATGGTCATGCAAACGCACACCAAGTGTAAGTTTGCCAAGGCCTAGGTGGTTTACTTTGGATCGTTTTATCACAGCTTTTGTAGATATTTTTCTGTGGTAGTGTCCCTCGGGAATGGGAAGGGAAGGAGGCGCAGAAGTGAGGCATCATTCATGGAAAAAAGTTGTATTATTTATTATCAAGACAAAATAAACATGGCACAAGGGCCAAAGGAAAATTGAAAATGTAAACAAACCCATAGGCGTGTGACCGCTGTCAAGCTCAAAGGATGGAAAAAAATGGTTCAGTCATGGTGAAGTGAAGTGAAGTGATTGTCACATGTGATACACGGTGCACACAGTTAAATTTGTCCTCTGCTTTTAACCATCACCCCTGGTGAGCAGTGGGCAGCCATGACAGGTGCCCGGGGAGCAGTGGCACCTTGGTGGATCGGGATTCGAACCGGCAACCTTCTGATTGCGGGGCCACCACTGCCCTG